>NC_051142.1:684031-910583 GCF_014839805.1 Manduca sexta | reverse complement strand
ATAAAACTGTTTATGACAAAAAAATAAATTTCCGAAGGTTTCACCCTCTGTTATACTTAACTACACTAAGCTGCACAAATATTAACAACATATACATTACAATGTTAAGTAACTTACACGAAATGGCAATGATTATAAATGTGGCCCACATAGAAAATCCTAATATTTATAATAAATTATATTAAAGTTTACAAAATAATGATCGATTTTATATCAAAATATTGTATTAATCGATACTTATTGGATTATCGATCATAAGAATTAAAGGCGTAAGGTTTATAATAATCTTTTGCGATTAGTAAACCTCGATAATTCTTCAGGTTTAGAATAATTAATAGTCTGTTTACATCTCATCGATTGTTTATGTTCTGTGAATAGGTTAGCAATCGTTTTATGAACTAATCGATAACAATATTTTTCGTTTTTAATGTCTATATTTTTGTCTTCTACAGAAACTGTCTATACATCATTATTGTGAAGGCATTATGATTGTAAAATATGCTTTTGGAATACGCCACTTTCATGACTTCATGTATACATTTCTAAAATTGTTACAGAAATATATGTATGTGCCTACAATATAAACGCATGTGGCAGTAAATCGTTGCACTAATACAAATGTGGCAACTCGGGTAATGAATGTCGATGTACTTTTTATAGTTAGTTTTATCGATTAGAGAGCAAAATCGATTTTTAAAATCGGTGAATTGTTAACTTTGCTTCTTATAATTGCAGAAATATTTATTCAGTAAAACAAACTTATAAAAATACTAGGCTGTTCATAAAATGAAATATTTATAACGATTTTATTATAAATGAATTATTGCTTAAATAAAAATACAAAGATTTATAAGTACAAAGATAAATGCACACAGTATATACAGAATTGGCAAACTTTATAGGAAGTATCAATAGGAATTTGAAAATATTTTGATAATTAAAATATGCAAAATATACTAATAATAATGTATGAGAAATTGGCAATATATAATAAATATTACTTCAATATTTTTCTATTAATTACAAGTCCATATTTCCATTACACGTTGTTTATTTAAAATCGATAGCTCAATAACACACTGTAAACTTTGTTTATCAATAAAGAGAGATTGGTTTAGTCACATGGTTCTATTGTATAAAACAAACATTTGTTAGGTTAAAAGCCATGGCATAAGTGATTCTAATTAGACTACGGAAAATATGTACGGGAGTTTCAGAATATTCTTGTGAATAACACTAACATGCTTACAACGAAAAATCTTATCATTGTAGACATTACTAATTGTAATTTTGAGCATTCATTTGTTATCGTAAGAGATGACTACAAAATTAAATTTGTATGTATTGTACATTAAAAAGTGATTTGTAATTTATATAGAAATTTACACGAAGACATTCGGACCAAAACAGTTTATTGCTATTTATGTTATAGCAATTGATTTGCTAAAAAGCCTAGAGAAAGAAATTGTTCTTTATTCTTTGCAGCATAAGACACCTATAGCATATTAATATTTTGGTCCTTCGAACTCTTAATTTCCAATCACGTAAAGCGGATATCAGATACCAGTCCAATTAACTTGTCTTTGTGACAAAAAGTTATTCTTCGCACTACTCTATTTTTCAAGGTTTAATGATCTCCTCTCAACAGTTCCATGAGAAGATTGAAGCTCGGCCCGTCACCATCTTTGCCTTTGTTTGCAGGGTTGAGCATTTCCTTTCCCACTTGCATAAAAAACTGTGAAAAGAAAGTGTTCTTATTAAAATAGAAATTAAGATAGGGTGTTTAAGTTATTCTCATTTTTAATAGCTTCAACTTTGACTGCGATTGTTTAGAACAAATACAATAACGTTTGGATCATGACAAGATATTCCCACCGCCCATAAATACAAAATATCTAGAACAGTCATTAATGCGTTATCGAGTTAGAGCATAAAATGGTTATAATGAGGAAAATATCCCGTAACAATAAACTTTAGGTTCAATATAAATTACAGACAAAGATAACACAATCGAACAAGTGAAAAAGGCTGTCAATATAAGCGTGTATGTGTGGTGTTGTGTGTGGTGTATGGTGTGTTGTGTATGTGTGTGTATGGTGTTGTGTGTGTGTGTGTATGGTGTGTTGTGTATGGTGTATGGTGTGTTGTGTATGGTGTGTTGTGTATGGTGTGTTGTGTATGGTGTGTTGTGTATGGTGTGTGTGTGTGTGTGTGTGTGTGTGTGTTGTGTATGGTGTGTTGTGTATGGTGTGTGGTGTATGGTGTGTTGTGTATGGTGTGGTGTGCGTACCTGGCAGGTGCGCTGCAGCTCGGGTATGCGCAGCAGCAGCTCGCCAACTTAGCGAGGCGTGGCGAGGGCGAGTGCGCGGCGATGTAGGCCTGCAGCGCCGCCAGCGCCATCTCCTGCGACGCGCGCACCTTCTCCGCCTCGCGCAGCTCCGGCGCGTCTGCCGCACACACGTACATTAACTCAGTGTACTCGCAATGTGCCAAAACAACTCGACTCCATGTCGTTATAATGTGATTGGTTGAGAGATTAACACGTGACTGACGCATTGGTGTCTTAATCAATTACAAACATTAAAAATTAAATGACATCGATGTGTGAGGTCGCGTTATTTTTGGACATTCTAAGGGGGCTGTTTTTTCTTTTACTGGCTAATAATATTTTTTAATACATTGTTGGCTTTTATGATATTTACGGCTGACTTTGATAAAAGATCTCAATCGCTATATTAGGATCAATGCCAAGAATAAGCCGATCGATATAAGCAATCTGTGACCATGACGAACAAACTTTATTTTCATCAGATTTGTAGAATACATATTTTACGATATTTCATTTTGCATTGATTTTCATCTAAAAAAAAATCCACTTTCGGCGATTGATCAAACCGATATCAATAACGTAATGTTACCTAAGTTGCTACACTAAGTATTGACTTACGTTAAGACGTATTGACGTCACATTACTTAAAAGCTCGTGCGCGGACTTTACTTAATTGATGTCATAAGTGATATGTGTAGATAATTGTGATCTTATTTAGAATATAGCTTGTTCAGCCGTGAACGTGATCAAAAGTATTCATTAGTTAAATCCAGTTGTAAAAAATGTTTCCAATTTATTAAACCAGTTACCTGATGTGAGCAATACGATGACTTTCAAAGCGACGTATTCGTAGCGATCCACTCGTAATCTCCTCAAATGGTCTGTGAAACTCAACATGCGTTCTATACACGGCGTTAGACCCAACCTAAAACAAATCACACTAATATAAGTACAAAGAAAAAGTATATTTTCAATCGTCCATATTCCAGAAAGAAACAAAACTTTCATAATTCAAATACAGTCGCATTACAATCCATAAATGTAGTAGTATTCTTCAAAACAGGCTATGGAGAAATTAACACTTTGTGATAGGTATAACAAATAATGTCAAGTATATCTTACTTAGCGCTCTGATGTAGCGTGATCCCTCTCACCGCCCACCCTTACTTCCCCAGGAGTACTGACTCCCCGATAACAGCACGACAGCACCAGCAGCTCGCACAACTAAATTGATCCAGTAGGCAGATTTGATCGTCGATCTGCAAATAATAAAAATTTATATTTATGTGGACATCATAACAGATTACAATCAGTATATTCTCAAATACATGTTGAGTTTTTCTGGATTGTAGTTATAACTATGTTGACACATCATTGTTGCTAAATAATAAGAAATATAAAATACTAGCTTTTGCTCGCGACTTCGCCCGCGTTAAGGAGTTTTCCGAGTAAAAAGTCCGGCTATATATTTTCCCGGGATTGTAGCCTACAACCTTCCCAGGGTCTTAAACTATCTCTATCTCCATATCAAATTTCGTTTTGTTATACTACATTTTATGTCACGTCCCGTTCCCGTGGGAACAGGATAAAAAAAGTATCTATGTCCGTCTCCTGGTTTTAAGCTACCTCCTACTAATTTTCAGCCAAATCGGTTCAACCGTTCTTGAGTTATAAATAGTGTAGGTATATAGGAGTTGATTTTTTCTAGACTTCAAATAAAATGAAATAACTATAGCTGATAGCAGACCCGCTTTACCAAACTCAGTTTCGCTTTATATTTACTGTTGACAAAATAAACGATTTCGAGGTCAACCATTAAATCGACAGCTGCAATTAACACTACGCTAACTTCAAAATGTCAACTTTACAGGAGACACGTTTAAAGTGAAAAATAAGATAAAATTTATAGCAAAAAAAAGATTTTGTAAGTTTATAAAAGATAAAGAAATAATAATTTTGTTTTCTAAAAGAAATTAGCCAAAATCGACTTAGCCCAGGCTAATTGCAGCTGCCGATTAATAATGTATGTGAACTGTTCAGTTAAACGTAATTGTTTAATTACATTTACGACACACAACAGAGAATAGCGTGAAAAGTATTTAAAATATGATTGGAGTGAATTGTGCTTGCGTTCTAATAGGTGCTCTTTTACTGCCAAATATTGTAACTGGCGAAAAACCGTTGTTAAAAACGAGGCTGGGGTTAATACAAGGCCTGGAAGCTGACGATGGAGATTATTATATGTTTCTAGGCATTCCTTATGCGAAGATTAATGAATCGAATCTCTTTGGTGTAAGTACATATTTTATAAAGTAAAATTCTCATTAGTTATATCTAATGTGTATTATTAAATTTCAGGAATCTCTCCCGCATCCACCGTTCGATACAATATTTGAAGCCAACGACGATAGCATAATGTGTCCACAAAGAGAAGAATTTAACCAAACAATTCAAGGAACTATCAATTGTCTAACTTTAAACATATACGTGCCTAAAACAGCAAACTCTACACATAAGCTGCCAGTGCTACTTTATGTTTATGGAGGAAATTATATAGTGGGGTTCAATGGCAGATATATGTACGGGCCGAAGTATCTAGTGAGGCATGATATAATTATAGTTGTGTTTAATTATCGTCTTGGTCCTTACGGCTTCTTGTGCCTTGACATACCGGAAGTTCCTGGAAATCAAGGATACAAGGATCAAAAGAACGCATTAAGATGGGTCTATAACTACATTGAAGAATTTGGAGGCGATCGAAATAAAATCACTTTAGACGGTCACAGTTTTGGAGCAATTAGCGTTGATCTGCTTCTGCATTCAATGAATGAAAACGAAAAATTATTCGATAAAGTTATACTACAAAGTGAAGGTTCTTTATCTCCGTATGCAAAATTACAACGGTTACACGAAAAAGTGTGTTAAAATGGCACGACACTTGGGCACTAACACTAATGACGTCCGACAAGCGATAACATTTCTTTCTTCTGTGAATTCAAGTTTAGTAATAGAAGCATCGCTTAAAGTATCTATTGTATACAGCGATTGCATAGAAAAGACGTTTAATAACGCATTTAAATCAATGTCAAACTCTGACTGGAACATAAAAGTGCCTGGAGCGAAAAATGTATCCTTTATGATAGGAAACACTGAAAATGAATTGATTCACGTCTACGGACTCGATATTCCAGAAATTTCCAGAGACTTAGATCAAATATTGCGTTCATCTAAATATTCACCGTTAACAGCGATCGACACTTATGAAATTGCAAAAATAATTCACGGTTTATCTAAAATGAACGGAATGTATAATAGGAAAATCAGAAATAAATTGAGCCAATATGTGGGAAAAATGACATATTTACGCATTTCAAAATTAAATATGTTAAAAATACTTGAGGGGTGGAGCCAGAAATGTTTTTAATTACATGTTCTCGTATGAAGGGCAAAGGAATTTTTTGACAAACAAATTAAACCTTACATTGAACGAAGGTGCCACACACGCAGACGAAATTTCTTATTTATTTGATTTATTTTATATGGTAGAACCGTCTCAAGGTGACAGATTGATTATCGACCGCATGACTACATTGTGGGCTAATTTTGTGAAATATGGGTAAGTTTTATTGTTACCACCAAGTACTTAGGTAATTTTAAATATTCTAAAAAATGAAACTTAAGTGAAACACAACAATATAGTTCAATAATGACCCCAAACAATAAACTATGGGCGTTAAAAGTTATAAATATCGACTAGTAGATATAAAGGTAATAAAATACTTTTATAGGAGTTGCATCCTGCGTCAATTGAAATCGTATTAAATTTTAAACATAATCATTTTATATGTGTTACATTAGAATTATTCAATTACAGAAATCCAACTCCTGTCACGACGGATCTGTTGCCAGTAAAATGGCTCCCTTACACGAAAGAGAAGCAGAACTTTCTGGACATAGATACAAATATGAGTTTAAAGTCGTGGGCATCAAAGGAGTTAATACCTTTTTGGAATTTATTTTACAAATATGGCAGATAACAATTACCGCGTAGACTTATCCAAGGTTAAGGTCAGAGGCCACTATGCCGTCTTCGGGGGCATTTCCGTCCACGGGGGCATGTTCGTCTACGGGTGCATATCCATCGACGGGGACATATCCGTCTTTTTGCAATTACAAGCTTTCTATTCGAAGGTAGAAGTAAGAGAGTCAAAAATTTTCTTACTTCATCTATACGGCTACTAAAACTGCCCTTTGATTCGCCCCTATAAACGGAATAGGGCTCTCTGACCTTACAAATTATTTTAAATAAAATATGTAAGGTCAACTTTATTTTTTCTGTCCTTATAGCCTTATACCACTTTAATTTGGGGTTGGGTCCACAAGTTACAAGATTTTCTGCATTGTACCGATTTTGTAAATACAACTTTTGTTACTCTTATATAAAATAAAAGATTGGATTTGCTCTGCGCCATCATTCTGGGAAATAAGTGGTTATGTCTAAAGCCCAGTGATTGCGCTGACTATAACGACTCAAAGTTCAAATCTGGATATATTAACACATATCATATATATAATCACTACCTGCACCTTTACTGTTTAATCACTCAGACGAAAACCACAAAGAAGCACAGTTAAAAAATATTTTTGTAATTCGGTATGAATTCATTTGTTACATGATAATAAAATATATTTTCATGTACTAGGTTCTTAAAGGAAAATAATAAAATATATTTTCATGTACTAGGTTCTTCTTGGAAAGCACCTGTGAAATCATATGACAAGGGTGTTGCAAACTAGACTAGTATTGTGTCAATTCGTTACACTTCTCTCGATACAATTACTGTATAAAGTGTACACCAGTACCTATTTTATTTATACAAGTGGCATTCGTCACAAAGTCCAGGTGACAAACAAAACTTAAGTACTATTTCGAAATTAACTTCGGATAATCATGACGTGCATGAGAAAATATTTTTACCTTTTGCTGGCAGCAGTGGTATTGTCTGGAACACTAATTGGGTTAGTTATAAATAGTGTTATAAAGTGGAATTCAGTCGATCCTGTCATAAGAACTAAGTTGGGTAATATAAGAGGTTTAAAAGCTGGTAATGGTGACTATTCTATGTATTTGGGCGTGCCTTATGCGACGGTGGACATGAAAAACCCTTTTGGTGTAAGTACAATATTATAAAATTTTATATGAAAGACATTTCTGTTTAAAAATATGATGCCAAATCAGTGTGTATAATAATCGATCGCAGTGGATTAAACCTTTCCCACAGAAAACACACACTTTCGTCATAAGAAGGCAAAGTGGAAACACTGAGGTTAACGACATTGCCTAAAATATCTATCTCTTGTACCAACACCTATACATATATTTGATAGTTTGATTACTTTGTTACTATTGACCTTCTACTTTCAAAATAATAATGCTCGTCATAAAAATTCATTTTGCAGCGGTCCATTCCATTCCCTAAATTTGAAGGAGTGTTCGACGCCAACGACGATAGCGTGATGTGCCCGCAAATAGAAGATTACAACCACACACTAACTGGATCGCTGGATTGCCTTTATTTAAACATCTACGTACCAAACGTGGCGTCAATACAAAATCCTCTGCCCGTACTAATCTATATCCCGGGCGGACGTAATGAGGTTGGTTTTCCAGGAAGACATATTTTTGGACCCACATTTTTAATGAAACAAGATATAATACTCATAATAATAAGTTTTCGTTTAGGTCCGTATGGATTTATGTGTCTTAATACGCCAGAAATACCGGGTAATCAAGGTCCCAAAGATCAACTTTTAGCGCTCAAGTGGATAAGTGAAAATATAGACGCGTTTGGTGGAGATCCGCAAAGAATAACATTAGCTGGCGCTAGCGTTGGCGGATTACATGCAACTTTACATTTCATGCGCACAAAGTATCCGCTGTTTCAACAAATCATCCTCCAAAGCGGTACAAGGGCGTATCCACTAATAATGACAAATTCAAACGTCACTGTACCCCACAGAATAGCTGAGGAACTTGGACTCAAAACAGACAATACGAGTGAGGCAATTAAATTCTTAACTATTCAAGATCCCTTAGCAGTTATAAAAGCATCGAGTAAATTGAATATACGTTATAAAGTATGTATAGAGAAAGAATTCGATAATGTCGAAAATTTTATTACAAGGCACATGGCACATATCACTGATATACCAAGTATCAGAAAGATGCCCATGTTAATAGCACATTCTAACAATGAACTACTGCATCATTACGCGTCAATAGATTTCGATAAAGCAAACAAAAATATAATCAAAAATATATTGGACGCTTTATTTGACTTTGGCGAGGAACGGTTTGAAAGAATAGAAGACCAGGTTAAACATTTTTACATAGGTGACGAGGAAGTGAGTAATAAAGTTAAACAAAAAATAATTGACTTCGCTTCGGACACGGTACATAACTACCCAGTAAAGATAAACATTGAAAAGTTTATTAAAAACAACGTAAAAGAAGTTGTACTACTATGTATTTTCGTATTTTGGAGAAAGAAACTTTATTAGACAAATATATGGAGTGAACGACTCATTTCAAGGAGCTGCTCATCTTGACGACCAAGGATATCTGTTCGACACGGTACCTATTAAAGACAAACATTCACCAAATGACCAACTCATGATAGATCGTGTAACCACTACGTGGGCCAACTTTGTTAAGTATGGGTGTGTATTTAGATCAAAATGTTTTACAAGTTGTAACATATGTATAAATCATTGGTTCACTATTATAGGGTGTTATATTCATTTTTGATTATGTTGGAAAAATGAGATTTATTATTTTTATGTTGGTAAAAATTTTAAAAATCTAATTTATGGTTCCTGTACGGTGCAACCGTACATTTCCTTAGGTCAGCATTTATTCGCTACGCGTGCATCCCAATTACTTCAATAAAAAGCAAATGAATTTCATATCACAGCACAGTACATTTAAGCTATAAGAGCAAAGTTCATACTTGACCACGAAAGGCAGAGTTAACATTCAGCCTACAAAGGCCGCACGCGCGCTAACTTTTCATATCATCAAACTATCAAGTTTATCATCAAGTTCATTTCATCAAGGCTTTACACAATGCAAGTTTTATAAAATTTACAGTATTACAAGTATCATATAAATACTGTACGAGTTACCAAGGAACCGTACATTATTTTTTGTCTTTGAATCGCATTATGTTTTGGTCCTTCGAGTATAATTCAACAAAAAAGTGTTAATGCGACGTACTGTACGCGTGAACTTTGTTGTGTATCTCGAGTAAAATAGCAATTATCGGACACAATCAGTGACTATCAGAGTGTGTGACTGTTATCAAGAGCTGACCAGCAGTCACCAAGGACATCGGCAGCCTTTTTTGTTCTTTCGGAATTACTGGATTTTTTTACTGAGAAAGACATAGAATCATAAGACATTATAATTCATTTGTACAAAAATATAATATACAACCACGTAAAAGTGAACCAGTCAAATGTTGCACACGAACACTTCGTTTTTCAAAGTGATCTACAAAGAGGGTCCTACATATTGTATTTTGGCAACGGACTAACCGGGAATAGAAAAAATATAGATTATGATACGTTTATGAACTATATATGTATACACGACAGCGCAGTATTATGCTGAGTGGCCACCGACCTGCCACGACCACGGCATGCAGCATCACATTACATATTATCTTCTTACATAAAATTATTTAGTACTTTTATGTTTATAATTTTAGAGTGTACTTTATTTTTTTTTTACTTCTGTATATTTATTGTATCTGTCACTAATAAAATATTTTTCTTGCTTCCTTTATCCTTTATTTCAAATATAAGCTAAACTTATTTTTTTATTTTCAGAGACCCACAACCGACAACATCTGAATTACTGCCACTGGAATGGAAACCGGTTACAAAAGATTCGCTTTTTTATTATAATCTTAGTTTAAATTTGAGCACTGGGATCCAACCGTTCCCGAAAAGGATGGCTTTCTGGGACTTGATATACAAATTGTATGGCAAATACGAAAGGTTACCGACAACCCATTAAAAGCATTGAAATAAAACTATTTTTCGGATTTTATCGTAGTTTTTATATTATGATTTTCTCTCGACGGTTCAAAGACTTTCATTCCTGGTCTTCATAGTCACGGGGGGACTGAGGTGTTGGTCGTCCGAAATGTCAAAGTTACAATATTTACCTAGTATCTACATTTTATAATTAAGTATACATCATCATCATCATCATCATCATCATCATCATCAGCCTATATCTTTGTCCACTGCTGGACATAGGCCTCCTCCAATATACGCCATTTTACCCTGTCTTCGGCCTGTCGCATCCAGTTCTTACCAGCGACCTTTCGCAGATCGTCACTCCACCTAGCTGGAGGGCGTCCTACACTACGTTTGCTGAGCCGTGGTCTCCACTCAAGAACTCGTTTACCCCATCGGTTATCGGTTCTTCGACAGATATGCCCTGCCCACTGCCACTTCAGTTTGCTAATCCTGTGTGCTATGTCGGTGACATTGGTTCTCTGACGAATGACCTCGTTACGAAGTTTATCCTTCAGAGAAACTCCGAGCATAGCACGTTCCATAGCTCGCTGAGCGACTTTGAGCTGGTGGACCAGCCGTACTGTGAGCGTCCACGTCTCGGCACCGTAGGTCATGACAGGTAGGACGCACTGGTTGAAAACCTTCGTTTTCAGACATTGTGGTAGAAGTGACGAGAAAACCCGACGCAGTTTGCCAAATGCGGCCCAGCCCAGCTGGATTCTCTTTTTAACCTCCCTCTCAAGGCTGTTTTCTTCCTAATTGCAGAATCTGCCCAAGGTAGGTGTATTCCGAAACAACTTCGAGAAGGTGGCCATTGACAACGATAGGTCTTGGGTCTAGGTGGTCATTGATCATAAGTTTTGTCTTATCCAGATTCATTGTTAGACCTATTCGCTGTGAGGCCGAAGCTAGGCTGTTTAGCATTTGTTGCAGTTCCTCCAGTGTTTCTGCAATTATCACTATGTCGTCTGCGAATCGCAAATGCGAGATGTACTCACCATTTATGTTAATGCCCATACCTTTCCAGTCCAGTCTTGAACAAATCCTCCAGTGCGCTTGTGAACAGTTTTGGGGAAATAACATCCCCCTGTCTCACCCCTCTGCGCAGCTGAATGGGTCCCGACTGCTGGTTCTGTACTTGGACACACATAGTGGCAGATTTATATAGACATCTCAGCACTTCGACATAGCGATAATCTACTTGACAACGCTGTAAGGATTCCAGGACAGCCCAGGTTTCGACAGAGTCGAAGGCCTTCTCATAGTCCACAAATGCCAAACACAGGGGCCGATTATACTCCTCGGATTTCTGTATAATCTGCCTCACTGTGTGTATGTGGTCTATGGTACTGTATCCTCCGCGAAACCCAGCCTGCTCCGGGGGCTGAAGCTCGTCGAGTCTCCTAGCGAGGCGATTCGTGATAACCCTGGAGAACAACTTATAGACGTGGCTAAGGAGTGAGATGGGCCTATAATTCTTTAGAAGGGTTTTATCCCCCTCTTAAAGAAAAAGAAACCACCAGACTCCTACTCCACGCCTTTGGAGTTCTCCCACAGTGTAGAACGGTGTTAAACAGCTTTTGTAGCTTCTGTATGACAGGAAGGCCACCTGCCTGCAGGAGCTCCGAAGTAACTCCGTCCTCACCGGGGGCTTTTCCATTTTTAAGTTGTCTCAGAGCCAACACGATCTCGCCTTGGTCGATTTCTGGCAGATCGTCGCTGTAGTGGCGCGTCAGGGTGGCTCTGGGATCATGGTCGACATGCCGTGGATAAGGAGCATGTGCAGCGTATAATCGACCATAAAGTCCTCAATCTCGGCAAAAATCTCCGACTGTGACGAAACGGTTTTGCCCTTTTGTGTCGTTAACTTCGTCAGGTGGCTCCTTCCAAGCTGCTGAGCAAATACCTTAGACCCTCGGTTTCGCTCTATCGCTTCTTCAATGAGGCGTGTATTGAAGCTCCGAAGGTCTCGGCGTATCATTTTGCTATGCGCCTGTTAAGGTCTGACCTCTCTGACGAAGTAACTTGGGTGCTTTCGCGTCTATTTGCCATAAGCCGTAGAGTCTCATCCGAGAGTTAGGACTTTCTGCCTCTACGCTGCATTTTACAGATTTTGATGCCCTCTCCCTTAAGCGCATCAACCAGATTGTGTAGGATCTCGTCAATATCTTCAGAGGGTGCCAATGCAGCGAATCTATTTCCGAGCATTCTCTGGAACTTTTCGGAACCCGCCATGATTTGGAGTGGATTAGGTCGGAGCGTGGACTTCATGAGACGGCTTCTTTCAAGCTTAATATCGATATTCAGAGAGCCTCGTACAAGTCGGTGATCGGATCCGGTATTAAACCTATTGATCACTGAGACATCTCTGAATATGTGCTTTTTGTCCGTCATGATGAAGTCGATCTCGTTCTTTGTCACAGTATCCGGACTTCGCCACGTCCACTTCCTCTGGGGTCCCTTTTTGAAGAATGAATTCATCAAAAAGAGCCCCTCATTAAGTATACAAATAATACGTAAAAAAACAGTAATTGAAGCAATTTCTCCAGTCTCCAAAGAATTCGTATCGCTGTGAAAAAGGGTAATTTGATGTACGTTTGTCCGGAACCTCAACATATATTCAAATAAACTGGACAAAATGTACATGAACGATGTCAGTATATCCTGTGCCGAATTTGTAAATCTAGCTTTTGTTAGACTTATAAAAAGTACTTGATAAAAACATCCAGGGAAAATTGGGTTTGCTCTGCGCCATCATCCTGGAAAATAAGTGGTTATATCTAAAGCCCAGTGATTACGCTGACTATAACGACTCAAAGTTCAAATCTGGATATATTAACACATATCATATATATAATCACTACCTGCACCTTTACTGTTTACTCACTCAGACAAGCACCACAAAGAACCACAGTTAAAAAAAATGTAATGTCGTATGATATGCATATTTTTGTGTACAAAGTTTTTAAAGCATAAGGCAGATGCCTTGTGGATTTACAGATTGTAAATCCACATAAAATGGGTGTTGTTCACTAGGCTAGTTTTGTATTAATTTGTTTCACACTTTTTAACCGATTTCAAACAAAGGAGGATGTTATTAATTTAACGTGTATTTTTTATGTTTTTTACCTCAGAACTCAATCATTTATAAACAGATTTGAAAAATTCTTTTTTTTATTAGAAAGAATATATCTCCACATTGGTCCCATGATTTTTTTTAAATCGCTTCAGTAGTTTGTTCTAAAACTAAAACAACTAGAATAATTATATCGTCCAAATAAATGAAAATGCGAATTTTTCTTTTCTTGTGACGTTTTTAATTATGTTTTTGTTTTGAGTTAGGTTAAGTCTACTTCTTAAATACATAGAAATTTATATATAGCATCACACCTTTTCTTCTTCTCAGTGGTAGGCAGAGGTGTAACACGTCATCGCGATTGTCGTACCGCGTGCACAACATAACTTCGCAATCGAAGTACGCTATTCGTTACAAACAAACAAAATAAAAAACAAAAAATTAAACCACGTTCAAAAACAAAAAATAATTTAACATTACCTTTATATTACTATCCAATTTAAGAGTCGGTGCCTAATTAAAAATGTTAGAAGAATACATTAACAAACATACAAAAACAATATTTACTTTTAATTAGGCATGTCGAAAAAATACCACATTGGAAACCGCTATAAAGGTATTATTTAATATTTTTCTGTTTTTAATGGTTTTCTCTACACAATTACCTTGTTGAGTGCAAACTAGCATTTTATTTATACAAGTGGCTTTCGTCATAAAGTCCAAATGACAGCCAAAACCGAAGTAATATTCCAAAATTGACAAAAGTTAATCATGACGTGTAAGAGAAAGTATTTGTACCTGTTGCTGGCAGCAGTTGTATTGTTTGGAACACTAATTGGATTAATTATCAATAGTGTTATAAAATGGAATTCAGGCAATCCTGTCATAAGAACTAAGTTGGGTAATATAAGAGGTTTAAAGGCTGGAAATGATGACTATTCTATGTATTTGGGCGTGCCTTATGCGACGGTGGACAATGAAAACCCTTTTGGTGTAAGTACAATATCATATCTTTCTATTAAAGATTTTGTTGCATTAAAAAAATTGGGTCAAATCAGGCTGTATGGTAATCGATCCGGGTTGATGTAACCCCTTCCCACAGAAAACTGACGCAAAGTGAAAACATTGAAATTCAATAACTGCCTAAAATATCTATCTCTTGTCCCAAAACCTGTACATTTATTTGATTACTTCATCACTTGTCACTACTGACCTTCTACTTTCAAAATAATAATGCTCGTCATAAAAATTCATTTTGCAGCGGTCCATTCCATTCCATAAATTTGAAGGAGTGTTCGACGCCAACGATGATAGCGTGATGTGCCCGCAAATAGAAGATTACAACCACACACAAACTGGATCGCTGGATTGCCTTTATTTAAACATCTACGTACCAAACGTGGCCTCAGTACAAAATCCTCTGCCCGTACTAATCTATATCCCGGGCGGACGTAATGAGGTTGGTTTTCCAGGAAGACATATTTTTGGACCCACATTTTTAATGAAACAAGATATAATACTCATAATAATAAGTTTTCGTTTAGGTCCGTATGGATTTATGTGTCTCGATACGCCAGAAATACCGGGTAATCAAGGGCTCAAAGATCAACTTCTAGCACTCCAGTGGGTAAGTGAAAATATAGACGCGTTTGGTGGGGATCCGCAAAGAATAACATTAGCCGGCGCTAGTGCTGGTGGATTACACGCGTCTTTACATTTCATGCGCACAAAGTATCCCCTGTTTCAACAAATCATCCTTCAAGGCGGCTTAATGGCGTACCCACTAATAATGGGCAATTCAGATGTCACTGTACCCCACAGAATAGCTGAGGAACTTGGACTCAAAACAGACAATACAAGTGAAGCAATTACATTTCTAACTACTCAAGATCCCTTAGCAGTTATTAAAGCATCGAGTAAATTAAATATACGTTATAAAGTATGTATAGAGAAAGAATTCGATAATGTCGAAAATTTTATTACAAGGCACATGGCACATATCACTGATATACCAAGTATCAGAAAGATGCCCATGTTAATAGCACAATCGAACAATGAACTACTGCATAAATACGGTTCAATAGATTTCGATAACGCAAACAAAAACATATTCAAAAATATATTGGACGCTTTATTTAACTTTGACAAGGAACGGCTTGAAAGAATAGAAGATCAGGTCAGACATTTTTACATAGGTGACAAGGAAGTGAGTAATAAAGTTAAACAAAAAATAATCGACTTCGCATCGGACACGGTACACACATATCCAACAAAGATAAACATTGAAAGGTTTATTAAAAACAACGTAAAGAAGTTGTACTACTATGTGTTTTCGTATTTTGGAGAAAGAAACTTTATTAGACAAATATATGCAGTGAACGAATCATTTCAAGGAGCTGCTCATGTTGACGACCAAGGATATCTGTTCGACACGGTACCTATTAAAGACAAACATTCACCAAATGACCAACTCATAATAGATCGTGTAACCACAATGTGGGCCAACTTTGTTAAATATGGGTGTGTATTTAGTCCAAATTATTTTACAAGTTATAAGATAATTTATAAATCCCTATTTCACTATTACAAGACGTTATGTTAATTTTACTTGTGTTTGAAAAATGAGATATACTTAAAAGTTGCTTAAAATTAGAAAAGACGTAAATTTATGGTTCTTCCTTTTTGTATCTTTCGGGATAATTGGAATTTTTTACTGAAAAAGACATAGAATCATAAGACATTATAATTCATTTGTACAAATAATATAACATAGAACTACGTAATAGCGTGCCAACGAAATTTTCACACAAACACTTCCTTTTCAAAGTGATCTACAAAGAGGGTCCTACAATCTAATTCTATGTAAGCAAAGGATTAATCCTGAATGGAAAAAATATAGATTATGATACGTTTATGAACTATATATACACGGCAGCGCAGTATTACGCTGAGTGGCCACCGACCTGCCACGACCACGGCATGCAGCATCACATTGTATATTATCTTCTTACTTAAAATAATCTAGTACTTTTATGTTTATAATTTTAAGTGTACTTAATTTTTTATTTTATATTTCTGTATGTTTTTTGTGTCCGTCACTAATAAAATATTTGTCTTGCTTCCTTCTTCCTTTCTTTGAAATATCAGTTAAACTTATTTTTTTTATTTTCAGAGACCCACAACCGAAAACATCTGAATTACTGCCACTGGAATGGAAACCGGTTACAAAAGATTCGCTTTTTTATTATAATCTCGGTTTAAATGTGAGCACTGGGATCCAACCGTTCCCGAAAAGGATGGCTTTCTGGGACTTGATATACAAATTGTACGGCAAATACGAAAGGTTACCGACAACCCATTAAAAGCATTGAAATAAAATTATTTTTCGGATTTTATCTCTGTTTTTATATTATGGTTTTCTCCCGACGTTTCGAAAACTTTGCAGCCTTTCTGGTCACGACGGGGATTGAGGTGTTGGACATCCAAAAAGTCAAAGTTACAATATCTACCTAGTATTATTTTACAAGTATACAAATAAGACGTTCAAAACAGCAATTGAAGCTACCAAAAATGTATTTGTACAGTTGACAAATAATTTGTGATTAATACGTTTTATCATGACATAATGAATAGTCTGACACTAGAACAACGCTTGCAAATTGTGCAAATTCGTATTCAAAATAAATGATCAGCTCGCCATACTTAAGTGCGCTACGTCCATTTAACATTTTTCCATCCGCTCTCGACACACTCTTATTAATAACGATCCACAAAGGCGCTATATAGTTCGCACAGAAGAAATTATTGCTCTTATGTAACGTAGCTTTGAAGAGGAGCCGTATGAGACGATTCGACAACGTGTACAGCAATTGGAACTGTGGAAATCGACTTTACGAAAAGATGTTATCTGTCTACTGATAACGCCGACTACAATGACTTTCAAAGTTCAAATCGGGCACTATTGACATTCATATCACTACCAGCACCTTTACTGTTTACCCTCTCAGAGAAACATCACAAAGAAGCACAGTTTTTTTTTTATAATTCGGTATGAATTCATGTTACATGATAATAAAATATTTTTTCATATACAAAGTTTTTAATGCGGAAAGCATCTGTAAATCCACATTAATCGGGTGCTAGTATTGTATTAATTTGTTACGCACTCTTTAACCGATTTAAACAAAAAGGAGGAGGTTATCAATGCAACATGTATTTTAACATTACATTATTTATTTTAACATAATAATCGTCGGCTAAGAGTGCTGAGCTGCTAACTCCATAATAGACAATTAGTAACAGGATAAAAAAAACTGAATTATTATTTTATTTCTTACAACATCGAAAGAATGAAAATCCCGTTGGTAGATATTTCTTTAAGTTTTATATATTTGCACAAAACAACTATTAACTATCAAATGATTTATAATTATTACAGAAAAATGGAGTTAGCCATTTTTCGTTTTAGAAAATTAGATTTATATTGCTATTAAATTGGAGTTAGCATTTTATCACATTAAATAAATAATCTTAAATTTTAAGTAGAATGCTTTTATAAAAAAAAAATATTAAACACATGCATATTACTATTAGTACCTATTCAATAATTATGATTAGCAGTGAAATAAAACTTTCATAAAAGTCAAAATTTGTTGGTAACGTCTGCTTTATCACCTGCAAGTCGTTATAAGTATTCGACGATAAATATTGCACATCGACATTTGGATACACAAAACACTAAGAATCCCGTGTTTATTACGTGCTGTTAAAATATTTAGGTGTTGTTTTTGATTAGGGAAAATAAAAAAAAGAAAATGTTTTTAACACGATTACATAATTTGATAAGTAACTCGTCATGTAGCGTACATATTAAACACTAATCATTATACACATAATTGCTAAAATAACATTTAAATGAAAACTTTCAATCATCTAAATTCTCAAAATTCTTATCATCATCAGCCTATATCTTTATCCACTGATATACATAGGCCTCCCCAAATATGCGCCATTTTACCCTGTCTTCGGGCTGTCGCATCCAGTTGTTGTCAGCGACCTTTTGTAAATCGTCACTCCACTTTGCTTGAAGGCGTCCTACAAATACGTTTGCCGAGTCGTGGTCTCCACTCAAGAACTCGTTTACCCCATCAGTTATCGCTTCTTCGACAGATATGCCCTGCCCACTGCTACTTTAGTTTGCTAATCTTGTCTGCTATGTCGGTGACATTGGTTCTCTGACGGATGACTTCGTTATGAATTTATCCTTCAGAGAAACTCCAAGCATAGCACGTTCCATAGCTCGCTGAGCGACCTTGGACTGGTGGACCAGCCACTTTGAGCATTCACGTTTCGGCACCGTAGGTTATGACAGGTAGGACGCATTGGATGAAAACCTTAATTTTCAGACATTGCGGTAGAAACCACGAGAAAACCCGACGTAGTTTACCAAATGCGGCCCAGGCCAGCTGGAATCTCCTTTTAACCTCCTTCTCAAAACTGTTTGTTCCTAATTGCAGAATCTGCCCATGGTAAAATTATTCGGAAACAACTTTGAGAAGGTGGCCATTGACAACGATAAAACGGTCCTTGATCATAACTTTTGTCTTATCAAGATTCATTGTTAGACTTACTCGCTGTGAGGCTGATGCTAAGCTGAACACAGCATCTGTTGCAGATCTTCCAGTGTTTCTGCCATTATCACTATGTCGTCTGCGAATTGCAAGCGAGATGTAATCACCAGAGTTATGAACAAATCCTACAGTACGTTTTTGAACAGTTTTGGAGATATGCCATCCCCCTGTCTCACGAATTAAATATCTTTGCTCTCAAAGAGTTCCATATCACTGTCACTATCGGCCATATTATTTACTAGTTTATCAGTGTAATCGTCTACGTCGTGTTAAATTCTTAGATATTTATTCTCGTATTTGATTGCATGATCGCAAACCTATTTCCATTCTTCAGCCCCGGTAATATTTACTTTTCAATGAATATTGTTTTTACTGTAATCTAATTCATATCCTCGTTTCGAGCGGCTACATAGCCCTTCAATCGAGACCACATATTTTAATTTGGATTAAAATCCGGTTGATACGTTGGCAGTCACAACATAGTGTGCCCGTGTTCAGCAAATAACTTGTCCACTGAAAATTCTGTTAACCTCTGTGTTTCAGTACCGAATTCGTTTAATATATTTTTCAAAGTTCTCAGTAAATTTCCAGTGGCATTTGCCACTCGTTCTTGTTGCTTTTTACGATAATTATTTACATTTTAATTCTTATTTTGTACTGACTGACTTCGTAAAGGATTCCCTCGTTTTTTATGGATGCCATCATACTTTTGAAAGTTAGGGTCTTTTATTTTGATTAAAATAAAGAGAACTATCACTGGCTACAGAAATACTTTCCCAAAGATTTCACCAACAATCAATCAATGTGCAATGTTTATCGCTGGATATAGCGATATAAATACCCAAATTTTTCTGATTTATTTGTAAATTTAATATTTATATATTTACATCGCAGTATGACTAAGCTACCTTTTACTGTATTACTTGGCCACGCTAATTTTCTCTCTTAACCGTGGATACCAACTATATATAATTCATGATATAAATAACATAAGTATTACTTATGTTTTTTGAGTTAAAACATGTACACAAGTGTTATTAAAGCATAGAAAGGTATTGAATTGCAAAAAATAATTATGTCTAACTCCTTTAACAAGACTTATTTCTAAGAAATAAAATGGGCTAACTCCCAAGCCAAGCAAGAGGATGCCAAATTTTAAGCTTTTATGTATTAACACAATTCAAAAGACAAAACAAACATAGAAAAATTAAAAAGCAAGAATCACCATTGTTCAATAATATCACACACGAAGTAAAATTGTAGTTCTTCTTCATATAGGAGTTATGGTGCCATGCCGCGGGAATTTGTGCTGCACATTTGCCCACAAAATGGCGCCAAATGAGGGAGTTAGCAAGTTTTACGCGGGTTAATTTCACATCCAAGGAGTTGTCAGATATTATTGAGGCTGAAAAAGTGACATTGTCGTGTGTTAGAGGCACTTGGTATGTTTTACGATTTTGTAGAGTTTTGCTCGCTCTATCTGATGGTATCAAAATCTCATTTTCGGTAAAAATGGAGTTAGCAGCTCAGCACTCTTAGCCGACGATTATTTATTAAGTAACCTCAGAACTCGGTCATTTATAAAACCGATTTGGAAAATTCATTTTTTATTCGAAAGAATATACTTCCATATTACTGTCATAGAATTTTTGTAAAATTCGCTTCTCTAGCTTGGTTTTAAAACTAAAATAACTAGAATAATTATGTCGTCCAAGTAAACAAAACTGCCAATTTTGCTTTCTTGTGACGTTTTTAGTTATGTTTTTGTGTTGAGTAGTCTACTTCTAATATACATACATCATCACATCACCGCGACAGCCGTACTACGTGCACAACACAATCGAAGTAGTCTACTTCTTACTGACACGAAAAAGCAATAAATAAAAACTTTTAAGAAAAAATTAAACCATGTTCAAAATCCATTAAAAAAAACAAAAATAATTTAACATTAACTTTATATTGGTTTCCAATTTTAGAGGCAATGCCTAATTAAATTTGCTAGTTAAACTAGATACATACATTTACAAATATACACAAACAATGTTTAATTTTAATTGGGCATGTCGATAAGATACCAAATTGGAACCGATATAAAGGTAATGTTAAATATTTTTTTTTTTTTGTTTTTAGTAGTTTTCTCTATACAATTACCTTGTAGATTAGCATTTTATTTATACAAGTGCCTTTCGTTATAAAGTTAAAGTGACAACCAATACTGAAGCATTATTTGAAAATTAACATCAATTAATCATGATGTACATGAGAAAGTATTTGTACCTTTTGCTGATAAATATTGTTATAAAATGGAATTTAGGCGATCCTGTCGTAAGAACTAAGTTAGGTAATATAAGAGGTTTAAAAGCTGGAAATGATGACTATTCTATGTATTTGGGCGTGCCTTATGCGACGGTGGACAATGAAAACCCTTTTGGTGTAAGTACAATATTATAAATTTTTATATGAAAGACTTTTCTGTTTTAAAAACATGATGTCAAATCAGTGTGTATAGTAATCGATCGCAGTGGACTAAACCTTTTCCACAGAAAACACACACTTTCGTCACAAGAAGGCAAAGTGGAAACACTGAGGTTAAGGATATTGCCTAAAATATCTATCTCTTGTACCAACACCTATACATATATTTGATAGTTTGATTACTTTGTTACTATTGACCTTCTACTTTCAAAATAATAATGCTCGTCATAAAAATTCATTTTGCAGCGGTCCATTCCATTCCCTAAATTTGAAGGAGTGTTCGACGCCAACGACGATAACGTGATGTGCCCGCAAATAGAAGATTACAACCACACACTAACTGGATCGCTGGATTGCCTTTATTTAAACATCTACGTACCAAACGTGGCCTCAGTACAAAATCCTCTGCCCGTACTAATCTATATACCGGGCGGACGTAATGAGGTTGGTTTTCCAGGAAGACATATTTATGGACCCACATTTTTAATGAAACAAGATATAATTCTCATAATAATAAGTTTTCGTTTAGGTCCGTATGGATTTATGTGTCTTGATACGTCAGAAATACCAGGTAATCAAGGGCTCAAAGATCAACTTTTAGCGCTCAAGTGGATAAGTGAAAATATAGACGCGTTTGGTGGGGATCCGCAAAGAATAACATTGGCCGGCGCTAGTGCTGGCGGATTACACGCGTCTTTACATTTCATGCGCACAAAGTATCCCCTGTTTCAACAAATCATCCTTCAAGGCGGCTTAATGGCGTACCCACTAATAATGGGCAATTCAGATGTCACTGTACCCCACAGAATAGCTGAGGAACTTGGACTCAAAACAGACAATACGAGTGAGGCAATTAAATTCTTAACTATTCAAGATCCCTTAGCAGTTATAAAAGCATCGAGTAAATTAAACATACTTTATACAATATGTATAGAGAAAGAATTCGATAATGTCGAAAATTTTATTACGAGGCACATGGCACATATCACTGAAATACCAAGTATCAGAAAGATGCCCATGTTAATACAACAATCTAACAATGAACTACTGCATCATTACGCGTCAACAGATTTCGATAACACAAACAAAAATATATTCAAAGATATATTATACGCCTTATTTGACTTTGACGAAGAACGGCTTGAAACAATAGAAGACCAGGTCAGACATTTTTACATAGGGGACGAGGAAGTGAGTAATAAAGTTAAACAAAAAATAATTGACTTCGCATCGGACACGGTACACACATATCCAACAAAGATAAACATTGAAAGGTTTATTAAAAACAACGTAAAGAAATTGTACTACTATGTGTTTTCGTATTTTGGAGAAAGAAACTTTATTAGACAAATATATGGAGTGAACGACTCATTTCAAGGAGCTGCTCATGTTGACGACCAAGGATATCTGTTCGACACGGTACCTATTAAAGACAAACATTCACCAAATGACCAACTCATGATAGATCGTGTAACCACAATGTGGGCCAACTTTGTTAAGTATGGGTGTGTATGTAAATCAAAATTCTTTACAAGTTATAGCATACTTTATAAATCCCTGGTTCACTATTAAAAGATGTTATGTTTGAAAAATGAGATGTAAAATTCTCGTGTTGGTAAAAATTTTAAAAGGCAATAATTTTTGGTTCCCCTTTTTTTCTTTCGGGAATCGGGCATATTGGAAATTTTACTGAAAAAACAAAGTATCATGTAACATGTACAATTCTATTTGTACAAAAAATATAACATACAACCACGTAATATCGAGCCAACGACATGTTTCACACGAACACTTACTTCTTCAGAGTGATCTACAAAGAGGGTACTAGGTATTATATAATTCTATGCGAGCAAAGTATTAACCGGGGATGGAAAAAATATTGGTTATAATAGGATAGTTTCCTATGTTATATCAAAATTGATTGAAAAATAAAACAGTTATTCATATTTGAAATTTTGTTGTGAGCAAAAGTGGGGGCGTGGTGGGGTTATCGCGCTGTCCTTCTCTCACTCACGCAGCGTTATGGCCGGTGGAATTTGGTGTCGTCACATTTGCCTACTTCCTACTTACTTACTGTAATTTGGTAGCTTTGCTTTCCACCAAATTTCAAACTTTTATAACTTATTTATGATTGCGTGGATTTTAAAAATTCTTTTTCCGATAAATCTGTATGCAATACATTTTGATAAATGTATTTAAAAAGAAGTAATCAACTACCGTACTTGTTTAAGGCAACGACACTATGCCTTGAACTATATAAGCTAAACTTATTTTTTTATTTTCAGAGACCCACAACCGACAACATCCGAATTACTGCCACTAGAATGGAAACCGGTAACAAAAGATTCGCTTTTTTATTATAATCTCGGTTTAAATGTGAGCACTGGGATCCAACCGTTCCCGAAAAGGATGGCTTTCTGGGATTTATTCTACAAATTAAATGGCAAATACGAAAGGTTACCGACAATGCATTAAAAGTAATTTGGATATACTTAAAAGACAATGGAATAAACAGAAAGGAAGAGGAAATTAATGATTAGAAAATAGTACAGCACGTGTTGTTCGAAATATATGGTGTCGGAGTAGATACGGCAAAAAAAGTAAAAAAATTACCATATAATTTTATAAATTTTAATATAATGACTTTAATTTTCTTGAATCTATTTTTTATTTTACTTCCTTAAACGCGAATATAGCGGAAATATATGTTAATAAAAGTAACATATATATAAAAAATTGCAATCTAAACAGATAAAAATATATTCAATAGAAACATTATACAGGGCGGATTTTTGGGAAGGGACAGTAAAGGCAACTGTCGTGACTGCATTAACTACAAGGAAACTTGTTTATGGAACTGCATTTTAATGTCTTCATTTTTAGCAACCGCATACAAGAATTTTAAAAAAATATAGTTAGCAAAAAAATTGGCGATTAATGCAAAAACTTTCTTTGTTTTATCTTTTTAAATGTTTCTATTTATGCTCCTTTATTCTACAGAAAACAAAAGGCTTTGCATACAAAACTGCTTCGTTATGCATGGGTACCTATTTTACCTAGACTTGTTAGACATTTAATGTATATAGGTTTGCATCTATAAATTTTATAGAGGAATTTGCCGACTGCATATATGCGTATCAATACCTATATGTTGTGTTGAGTTCTCTTTCGGAAAATTTCACACTTTGCCACTGCTATCTACTACACCGTTTCTGACCACGAGAGTGCTACTAAAGTGTCAGACAAAAAAATATTCTTTATTCTGAAAAGTATGATACTATACACTCTAAACAGTTCCGTCACCGACCAACATCGTGGCGTGCAAAGCACGGACCGTCAAAAATAATTATCGGAGACAACATTTTGCCGGTGTCGCTACGGTCCGTGCATGGCAAGCAATGGAAACGGAGAGCTGCACTGTTTTTACATTCTAGGGTGATAGTAGTCCGTGTCGTGTTTCCTTCCGTGCATGATACGTTCATAGCACGGTCATGGTTTGATCCGTTTATGTGTGCGGATTAATTTAAAAATAAATGACAATGAACACTAACACTTCTACATAATTTATTTAATATTACGTAGGTACCATAAATATTAAATAACACAATTATTAAACAA
The DNA here is from genome assembly GCF_014839805.1 of Manduca sexta. Classification (NCBI taxonomy): domain Eukaryota; kingdom Metazoa; phylum Arthropoda; class Insecta; order Lepidoptera; family Sphingidae; genus Manduca; species Manduca sexta. Next base: position 885,367 of record NC_051142.1, on the reverse strand, counting down.
TCAATGTAAACATATGGCTGGTTATTATAAATACCTAAAAATACTTGTGCCTTTACTATGTACAATAATCAATGTGAAGCAGTAACGACATCTAGTCTGTTTTTAAATTTTGTGGGTGCCCAAATTATAATATTCCAAGTATAACAAAATTTCTTGTGAACGACTATTTATATTTTAAAAAAAATATATACTCGTATAAATTTAATCAATAATTGAAATCATGAATCGAGTAAACATTGTATGCGTAACAGTTATATTTTTGTTGCCAAATATCGTGATAGGCGAAAATCCGTTGATAAATACAAAACTGGGGCTGATACAAGGCCTCGAAGCTGACGATGGAGATTACTTAATGTTTCTAGGCATACCTTATGCTAAAGTCAATGAATCTAATCCCTTTGGAGTAAGTATTTGTAGATAGTAGTTTAAAATAAAAAAATGTTTTGATGAAATTGTATGTTTTATATGATTTGATTCAACTTGCAGGAATCTCTCCCGCAGCCACCTTTCGCAACGTTATTTGAAGCCAATAATGACGAAATAATGTGTCCACAAAGTGAAGAATTTAACCAAACAATTCAAGGAACTATTAATTGTCTAACTTTAAACATATACGTGCCTAAAACTGCAAACTCTACAAATAAACTGCCAGTGTTGGTTTATTTTTATGGAGGTAATTACATATTGGGATTTAATCGTAGATTTTTGTACGGGCCGAAGTATCTAGTGAGGCATGATATAATTATAGTTGTGTTTAATTATCGCGTCGGTCCTTACGGCTTCTTGTGCCTTGACATACCGGAAGTTCCTGGAAACCAAGGATTCAAGGATCAAAAGAACGCATTAAGATGGGTCTATAAATACATTGAAGAATTCGGAGGCGATCGAAATAAAATCACTTTAGACGGTCACAGTTTCGGAGCAACAAGCGTTGATGTGCTTCTCCATTCATTGGATGAAAACGAAAGATTATTCGATAAAGTTATACTTCAAAGTGGACCCATTTTTACTCCACATCCAGTAAACCACATGCCGCATGATAAGGGCGTGTTAAAACTGGCAAAATACCTGGGTGCCAACACTAGTGACGTCAAAGAAGCAATTACGTTTCTTTCATCTGTAAATCCCAGTTTAGTGATAGAAGCATCGAAGAAAGTGGTAATTCCGTATAGATATTGTATAGAAAAGCCTTTTGAGAACGTAAATAAATTAATGTCCGACTATCCTTGGAACATGAAAGTGCCTGCAGCCAAAAACATATCTTTTATGGTAGGTAACATACAAAACGAGACACTTTTTATTTATGGTCTCAAGATTCCAGAAATAATAAAACGCTTTGATCCCATATTGGTCTCGTTTAAGCATTTTAATATGACACGGGAAGAAAGGTATGAAATGGCAAAAATCATTCGCGATTTTTATGAAGTTGACAGAACATTTAGTATGGAGACAGTAAAAGAAAAATTTGTAGAGTACGGAAATGATTTTGACTTCCTCGTATCATCAAGGTTAAATATGTTCAAATACATGGAAAATGGAGCCAAAGATGTATACTATTATATGTTCTCGTATGAAGGCCAAAGAAACTTTATGACGCGAAAATTGGGCTTAACAACAGAAGATGGTGCAATGCATGGCGACGAAATTTCATTTATATTTGATGTTTCTTTTATGGAAGAACCTTCGTCTGAAGATCAATTAATTATTGACCGAATGACTACACTTTGGGCAAATTTTGTTAAATATGGGTGAGTTGAATTAAATTCTAACTTATTGACATTAAGATGATATTGTTCTACTTTTATCTTTTACAGTAAAAGTAGAACAATACAGTTTTAAAAAAACAGTCTTAGTCAGTCAAACCAAATATCCGTAAGCGTTAAAACGTAGTTTCAATATCATGGTAAATGAAACTGTACCAGACGTAAAGTATAATAATTAATCAAAAATGTTGGGAAGGGGTTAATTGATGCAATAAAATTGACGTGGACAGATTTCCTAACAAAGATATTGAACAATACGCTGATAGATTTACCCCCTTATTCATAGAAGTTTTTTATCTAAGGACGGAGTAAAGCAGTGATAACAAGTCTGTTTCTCAGTGCTGACGGAATGGCAGCCTTCGCAGTGCGTAGACATAGGGCCCTTGTGATTGGTTTATAATTGTTATATTGTTGTATATATGCTCAATAGATAAAAAACGTCTATGAATAAGGGGGAAAATGTTTAATAGCTAGGTTAATTTGCCCAAAAGGAGAAGCCATTTAAATTTATTTCTTTGATACGAAAATTATTATTTCAATCATGATTTGGATTTCATTGCTGTGTAAATTTGAATTTCATTGCTATGGTAAATGATGCAATATAATTTAATTTTCAGAAACCCAACTCCTGTCACGACAGACCTATTGCCGGTAAAATGGATCCCTTACACGCGAGAAAAGCAAAATTACTTGGAAATAGACACAAACATGAGTATAAAGTCTACGGCGTCGAACAAGGCATTTATTTTGTGGGATTTATTTTACGAGCTGAATGCCGATAAAATGAAACATTACCTCGATTAAAATTTAATGTTACGTAACACAGGTGTCGATATGTATGTCTGTGTTGTCATAAACAAATAAAACACCGATTAAAAATTTATGTGTAGCCTGCGTGTTAATAAATATTAAATATTAGGCTATAATCATCGTTATATAATAGTTACTACTAATTGACCCGACAGACGTTGTCCCGTCATAACTATGAATTTGCTGCGCGCATTCCGTTAATCGCTGACAGTTATTTCAAACAATTGACAGTTATATAAAATTGATATTTTCGTTAAGTTTTCTTAAATTTAATAATTTTCCGCGCAATTTTTTAAATATTTTCTTTCATAAGAACTTCTCCTGACAATAACAAACACAACAAAAAAAAAATGTGAAATCGGTCAGCCGTTCATGCGTGATGGCGTGACCAAGGGAAATAGGGATTTATTTTTATATATATATAGAAGATGTACTAGATGTGAGGTCCCGAACACTCATTGTGTTCAACTGAATTGAACTGCAATCCATTCAAACTGACTAATTTGGTGTCAATATTGACAGCTATTAAAAGAGCTTTAGCGTTGCATATTTTAAAAAAATAGTTTAGATGACGTTTGATGATTGAGCGCTGCAGAGAACTTTAGATCTAACTCCAGATTTTGAACAAATAGTTAATATAGACGTTCGTGTCTATAGAATATACATCAATAGCTATAGTCCAATAGAGGCCAATTTTACAACTTCTGAGTAAATGCTACTATTCGCATAGATATATAAGTCGACCAGACACGTTACATTCTTATCTATGTTCCCATATAAATAGTAAGAAAATAAGTACTATCTACATTAGGTAGCTGGTTACAATAACTGACAAATAAAATTTACTTGTAACTTGTGAAACAAGCCATGTTCCATTTTAAATATTATATTGAAGCAAATATTTTATAATGATTTCTTATGTTTACGCGAATGTTAGATATGAAAATTAAACTATTTTACGGATTTTAATATTATGTCCCGACGTTTCGAAGGCTTTGCAGCCGTCGTGGTCACAGCGCGGAATATACAAAACCGCGATATAGTCAATAACATAGATTTATTTCAATGTCAAATATTTTATTCAAAAAATCATTATATCATTTATTATTTGCGAATATTGTTACATTATTTAGTAATATTTCACCAGCAGGCTTGCAAACAAACATATAAAAAGAGTATCTAGGGTTGTACCTACAAGTTATGTCATTGCTGTTCATTAATATTATCTAATAAATATTCCTTTATGGTATAATAGCACTTATCAACAAGTACTTACTTAATTTATGCAGCTTTATTTTGATTACTATAATAAATTCATCGAAAACCAACGTAAGTACGTATGTAATCATCGATGTAATTTTTAAAAAAAAATAAACTAGCAAGTAATTTATGGATAAAACAAAAATTGCTACGCGGCCCCATTTTTACTTTTTATCGACGTTAACAAAAATACATAAAAATATAACAACATTTTTTCACAACATAGCGAGGTTTTTTATTTTCCTAGTCAGCCAAAATTTTTCACTCACCGATATATTCTTGAATAGCGGCAGGCTCTTGCACCACTTGACTATCTTGTACAGCCGGTGGTCGGCGATATTGCACAAGTCCGCGAGGAAGTCGGGGCTGGAGTTCTGCGCGGTGATGCCGCTCGCCGCGAGCAGCGGGTTGGCGGACGGGCTGCCCGGCGACTTGCCTAGTCTGTTCAGCTCCGACTCGTTGTACTGCCATAGGTGTTCTACGTCCATTATCTCCTAAAAATGATCTTTAATAAAATCCCCATAAGAGTTGTCTTAACAATCTTTTTGGGACAGTAAATACGTCAGCTTGTTTGAAATACAATCAAGTGCTAATATATGTAGTCTAAAAGGTTTAAAAATGTAACACCTTTTTGTCAATAGTTGTGCAATAAATTTAATTGATAAGGTATTAAGAGTTTTAGTGCCAAAAACACTTTCAATCCAAAATCAAATTTTTGCGGCCGATGATGTAAAATCAAACCAATAAGACCAAAATTTAGAGACAGTAGCTATATATTACTAGGAAAATTTTCAAAATTGCTTCAGTAGTTCCAGAGGTACTAACAAACAAATTTAAACACTTTACCTTTTTATAATATTAGTACTAATATTATTCCATACCTGTAATAAAGGGGGTATGTCGGGCGTTAGTCTGCTATTACTGGGCTCTCCCCGACTGTTGTATGAGCCAGGTCCATTTACCTGTAAAATTTGTTAATATCATGTATTTAACTGTAAATCTGATCTATTTACTATGATTTTAACTAAAAAATGTGCACTTACAGTCATAATTATTCAAAATAATTCATATTTTTTTTTTATAACTATCTCATTTGTGACTAACTTCAAGCGCCTATGATTTAACACCCGTATACTTCAGACCGTATTTTTTGTTCATAATAGCGCCATCTAGCGGCACACGGCCGAACTACTACATAACTTACACAAGTAAGGCTGGAGGCGTGCCGCAGCGTGGTGGGCATGTGCGCGGACAGCAGCGAGCCGGTGGACGCGGCGCCCGACAGCGTGTACGAGCACTGGTACGTGGAGCGACCGCCGCGCGTCCGGTCCTCTCTGATCGCTGGAACATAATGCGGTTGTTAAGGGGCTCCCACATGTGTTATAAAATGTTAAACAATGTTTTCTAACACGGTAACATTCAAAGTTACATTTTGTCCTAAACACCTATAAAAGTTGTACATTGTGTTATTAAACATCGTAAATTGTAAATCTTACGATTGTAACAGTCTATGACAGTCAGTTCAGTGCACTTTTCGAGGCAAGTCGTTAATAAAGTGCAAAAGGTGTTGCTTATTGAGCTGGTTTACTTTTTGTTAAACCATTTTATACCGACTGTGTGAGCGCATCTTTACAATTCCGTGCAATTAGATTTCGCAGCGCATGGTAAAAATATAAGATTTATCCGACTCAATAAATATTGCAAAGTAATGTAAAAATTCTAAAATACTATTGTAATCACTTAAGAACAGTTTGTAAACACTCAGTTGTATAGTCTACTTTCAATCGTCATACCAGTAACTTTAAAGAGTGATGAAGTGATTAATGACGATTTTACTGAAAACAATAAAAAAAAACTTCGAAGACGGTAATTATGGTTCATGGTAATGACAACTATGGAAATGATAATATAATCTAAATAGCAAAAGTTACCTTCTAACTTCATTCCGCATCCGAGACACTTATCGAACCTGCACGCGGGACATTTCTTCCTGGTGGCGACGGTGACGGGACAGTTGCCCCCGCGCAGACACATGTAGTTCTTGCGGTTCTGCACAGTGCGCTTGAAGAAACCCTTGCACGACTCACACGAGAAGATCCCGTAGTGGAAGCCGCTTATCTTGTCGCCGCATATGGGGCACGGACTGTGAAAATATGGTAATGATTAATATTCGAAGAACTGTACATAATAATGGAAATGATGTGTCATTACCGTCAGTGTGCTGGAATTTTAAATAAACAGTAGAGTTAGGAAACTTATTGATGAGGATTTAAAAAAACGGTTTAGTAGAAGTGTATGTTGCAAATTCTAAGATTCTAGGTTCAATTTAAAGCGAGGCATTTATGCAATACTATACTATTATAAGAACGTTGTGCCGTTACAGTCCAATTTACCTGTTAATCAGCTGTTGCCTGCTGATGCCCTGGTGATGGTGGAGCCTGTCGTCTGCGGGCTCGGTGTCGTCGTCGTGTGCGGGGGACAGCACGCCGGCCGGCTCCCGGTACACCACGTGCGGGTGCCGGCCCTGGGTAACAAAATACAGTCGGGTTTGTCAAATAATCATAACATTGAAAAATGTGCGTGAAATCAACGTGTCTACCTATTTTAAATTAACATGACAAAAAAATAATATAGCACTGTTTTCTAATATAGATAGGAAATACGGTGTATAATATATCCATTAACTTTTTACTTCACCAAATAACACAATATTTACTTTTTACAAAGATTGTAGAAATAGTACCTCCTTATAACATTTCAAAGTCCGCCGAATTTTTGGAATAGTACAAGTTAACCGCAAAATAGCAACATTCAATTGATGTTAAAATTTAAATAAAAAAGTTAATTGCAATTGCGCATCGCTATAATTTAGCGGCCACGAATGGTTAAAATTTGTTTATACTGAACTTATCATGAATCACCTAAAATTAATTAATGAACGAATGAATGAGTCTTAACCTGGACTGGCGACTGCGTGGGCGAGAACTCCGAACTATACGAGTAGCAGGAGGAGTGCGACGCGTCGCTGTTGTTCCGCGACAGCGACGGCGTGTAGTGACGCGATGCGCGCGGACTCGCCGACGGACTGCTGTACACGCTGGAATATCAATAGAAATTATTTCTTAACCGGCAAACGAGTGAGTCACCTAATGTTAAGTAAGTATTTGAGAAATAGATTTAATTAGAGCATATACGTAATATAGCAATATTCGGAGCTCGTAATTCAAAAGCAGCTATTTATAAAGTAACTACGCCTACGGTTCCTAATACAACATTAATACCCCTATGAATGCTAGCTATGAAAAATCTAACTGACTTCATTTGTCTTGGGGGCCGTTCAAGTATTACGTAACGCAATTTGGAGGCAGGGGGGTCTTGTAAAACGTAACGATACGTTACAGGGGCGGGAGGGGTCCTTGAGGTGGGGGGGTCAAAAATCTTTAAAAATTGCGTTAAGTAATACTGGAACGGCCCCTTGGTCGTCATATCAAGCAGTTGAAAACCAAGCGAAAAGTTGATAAATTGATTTTAAAATACATTTACTACAGTGTTACCTGTGCGTGTACATAGAGTGGACCGCCGAGTCGGTGCTGGCGCTGGACTGCACTCGCGGCAGGCGGCCGAGCGACGGCGAGCCGTGCGACGCTCCGATCAGCTTGTCCATAGCCGTTGACGGCTCGCACTTTAACTCTGGAATATAGAAAATATCAATATAATATTATCGTTTATTATAATATGGATTAGACATTCATGTACCTTCTGTACCTATCTACTCAAAAACTTAGCTTACTTTCCAGTTTAATCTCTTTGATATAGGAACACTACCACGAGCAGAATTTAATACGTATTTGCTACGAAATGTGTGCAATAGTTGTGGATCGTAACTCTTAAAAATATTCCCCTTATTCATAGACGTTATTTATCTAAGGACGGAGCATTGCTGTGATTGTGTGAAGTCTGTTTCTCAGTGCCTACGGCATGGTAGCCTTCGCAGTGCGTAGACATAGGACCTTTGTGATTGGCTAATATTCAGATACAACTTGAATCTAGTTGGCTCTCAGGTAAAGCTGAACAAACAGCAAGCTGTCAGATAAACAAAGCTGTCAAACAGACTTGTTATCACAACAATACTCCATCCTTAAATAAATAACGTCTATGAATAAGGGAGTAAGGTATAAACTTTATTATGTGATGGTAATGACAACGATGGTAATGATATTGAAGAAAACTATTCTAAATTTTAAAAAAAATTACCTGATAACTGCATCTCCTTCTTGATAGTAAGATTTTGGACCTCGCCCAAGTTCGTCTGCATGTGCGGCGCCGAGCCTTGGTCCGAGAGTGCTAGGGACTTGGCGCTGTTCGTGGGCGAGGAGGGCCGCCGCGCCAGCGACAGCGATGTGTTGTCTGTTAATACAGATATCTGGAATCATAGACAAACTAAATGAGACCTGGTCACAGAGTCTGATAGTGTATATAATAATTATTATCTACATACGCATCTAAGCAATATTGTACAACTATACATTGATATTTGTAGCTAGTGGTAGATTATTGATATTAATATGTCTTGGGAGATTGAGATTTGGTTATGAATTCAGTAAAGTTCCGTACAGACAACTGTATGGCACTTTTTTTGTATTCTGAACGACGATATATTTGTTTCTTGGCTTTCCAGCGAGGATTGGACCGAGTCCATAACTTAATTGAATATGCAATTTCAAAAAGGGCACATCTTATTAATGTCATATCTAGATCTATATCGAGAAGTGAATATATAATAACAAATAACAACAACATTTCTGTAATTTTTTATCACTATTTGAACCCAAATTGTAAACCAAAAATAAATTGAAAACACTTTACACTTTAGAAAATTTCCATTGTCTGAACTTGTTACATTTTCGGACATGTGCGCTTTTCGAAATTGCATTTACAATTATACCCTACACCGGCATACCATCCAAAAGCTGTTGCCTCTTGCAACTCATACAAGACGGCCCCAGGGTATGTTATCGCACTAAATAGTTGCGCGGACCAAATACCGTACCAATGACGTTTTATAAATAGACGTGTCATAGACTAACAAAATTGCACACAAAAACAGCGCACTATTTACTATAATCACATACTTGTACAGCCCTAATAGCTCGCATTGATAGAGCCCGAGCAACGACCGCCGTGTACATCTAGTTTATTGGTCTCTGGTCGCCATGACAGTCGAATAAAATGCATTTATTAGTAAAAATAAAATAAATAGTGTATACTTATTACTAACGTATCAAATGAAACGTTTTTTTTATTCACAGTTGGAGTATAATTTGTACATCGTCTAAAAACACAGGAAGGCATTTTATTCATAAAAAAAAAAACAAAAAATTGTAAACTGACTAGCCGCGACAGTGGTTGGAGATTGACTAAGTGAATGTCGGGCAATTACCTTGCTTTCGTCTTGCCAGTATTAAGCTCGTACAACGTATCTGTGTAATAAAAACATCTTAGTACCCTGTTCATGCTGAGACTGCGCTGGTGCGGCTGCAGCGGCGCGGAGTACTTGAGGTCGAGCACGCGCTGGTCGTCCGCGCTTTGGAACGGCTCGCCCTTCATCGGCTCCGTCTTTATCGTCACGTTCCGGAGAGTGTCGATCGAGTCCCGCGACGACTGCAGGTCCATGAAACTGCTGTTTTCATCTGGAGACCATGTTTTACAAGTTTAGTTTTATTTATTCATTTTATTGTTAGATCGTGGTAATTACCACATAATTACTAATTGGAAGAAATTACTGAACTAGGACAGTTCTGTATCGCAGGGTGTTTTAAGTATATTACCTATTATGTTTAAAGTTATGTTTATGCAACGTGGAGTATAGAAAAACATTTTATAACTTAAGCTGGTACCTATGTGTATAGTGTAACCAGGCCTACTCTACTACTGAGAGGTTTTTAACAGAGGTGCGTGCCCTTCGATTTTGAACCTATACATATATTCGTCCAAGGGTGTTTCCAAGGGGCGAGGGGCAGGGAGGGGCAACTGCCCGCTCCTAGAGATTCAAAACAGTTGCCAAATGTAAAGCAACGAAAGTTCTATGTCTTTAACTTGACTTGCTTGATCGATCATTTCCGTATATAATTCCATTTCTAATATTCCGTACGCTCAATTACGTTCTGCTCTATATTATTGTTAAAGCGGGAAAGGGGGAGTGGGGAGGAACATGTGCTCTCGACTTTACCTACAATTCATAGTTTTCTCATTCTCCATATCTATTTGCCCCCCCTAGGCCATGGGCTGGCGACGCTCTTGTATTCGTCTCGCCAGTCCGTTCCACTCCTAACTAGGCCACCGTCGCTTTTAATAATTAGTAAGAATAACCTTTTATCTCACCGTTATTTGCGCACGTGTCGATAACCATCTCCGAGTCGGAGAGCTCGCCCTCCCACGACATAGGCCGCTCGCGGTCGTTGTTCTGCAGCTCGCACTGAGCGCCGCTCGACGATCGTTTCTTCTTGTTTCTCATGTTTACCTAGAAAAAACATTTACATACATTATTATGACTTGAAAATACACCGCTCGGCGAAATTACTGAAGCTTTGAAACTACTTTTAATTCATTATGACTTGAATAAAAATACCGCTACCGTAATTACTGGACTTCGAAACTGGAACTGAATGGCAAGGCGACTAAACCGATCGCCTGATGGTAAGCGATACGACCAGCCCAACAGGAACACTCCATTCTTCTTATATACAGATGTCAATTCAACCGGCTTAGTACACTTTAGTATATTGTATTTGGAAACTACCATAAGGAAGATGTAACAAAACAGTTATTTGAAATATTTAATATCGAAGTTTATTGGAGATAATTACGATACATAAATAACATTAGTTTATTGGGCACCTATATATTATGTTATATGAACAATAGTGGAAAAATAATATAACAGGGGTTGTAATAGACGACAGGACTATCGCTAATTACAAAAAAATAAATACTTTGCCTTTGTCATTGTATAGAAGCCAGAGTTAAGTTGCTTTTTTATCCTAGTATTGATGTTATGATATATAGTGTAATGAGGGCCATTGCCTTTATCGACAGTTGCCAGAGTCATGGCGGCTTCTGACTGGATGTAAGTCTACTGACCCCGGAACGCAACTCGTCGGATAGTCGCTATCGCTGTTTTTAACCATGTTTCAATGTTATCCACTTGGGTACAAAATATTTCCGGTAACCTTCAGTACGCATAAACAACACAAGACAATTTCTGCTCAACGAGCCTCGACATCATAGCTAACATAAACCACAACCTCATAGCATTTATCACCTCTAAGACTACAAGAATCTTCGGTCATATTCATAGCTATTAAAATTTCAGAGGATAATGGATTTGCGCATTTGACTACCATTTTCAGTATAAGAAACGAATCCGAGTACGTTATTTCTCAGCTACTCATTTTATTCGTTCAGCCGTGGCGAAGGGGGACATTTTTCGAAAGGGTTGTACAAAAATGATAGACTTAAAACTTTCGAAAATAAGCGTGCGCTCAAAAAATTCTGGGTACTACTAATATGTATAAATGTATTTTGTAAATTGTATCAATGATAATTAGATTTTACATGCTACGAAAGAAAAGCCGGTAGGAATCTGTTATATGGACGCTTCGCCACTTTCGTTCACCTTTGTCAGTATTTTTAATACATTTTCCAGTATTGCATGTCCCAAAGTAAGAAGCCTTGAATCAGACGACAATTCCTAAAATTAAAGCAAATCGTATTTGTGAACTGCAGCATAGGTGCAAAAATTTCCTTCGGCGATCACGGCAAAGAGTAGGTTGAAATCAAGTTGATTAACTTACCTCGTATTGGTGCTGGGTGAAGTCGATCTTGGAGATCTCCGCATCAGTGGAGTCTTCGTCAAGTGGCTCCGAAGAGACACTGATGCGAACTCCGCTCGAACTGTACGAGAACGGGCCTGGAAAGTACAACAGTTTACGTTAATAACCTTCGATTTTAATATTGATGATTCTATACTAATATATCGCACCTTTAGAAATTACAAAGATGCAAGTGCAAAACACCATTAAAATATTATGTAATTACGACATTTAAAAAGTGACAAACTATCCAATGAAACATCGAGTTTCGTGTAATTACCGAAAGTCGATGTTACAGATGCAAAAGAGTGCTAAAGAGTCAATTTGTTTCTTTGTTCGCGCTTGTTTCAGGAACTACTAGACCGATTTTGATTTTTTTTTTCATTAATAGGAACCAACTGTATTCCTGAGTGTTATAGGCTACTTTTTATCCCTGGAAAATATAACCGTGGAGCAAGCTCTTATGGTCCTATAACGTTTACCGTGTTTACGGTTGTCACTTTAGTTGTCACTATCTATTGATGTACACAATGTATTAGGTAGCAATCAAAAATTTCGTCAGCCTGATGAATAATTAGGACCCTTTACATCGGAACACAGCAGCGTACACTGGTCAGCGGTAGAAATTAACATTGCGATGGTAGTCTTATATACACAACCATTCACAAAAAGAGACGACATTTATCCAATCGACTCTGATATTGTACTAATGATAGAAAATGTATTTATACATTTATTTACATTTTTAGAGTCTTGTATAAAATTAGGTATACTCATATAACCACTTCACACAAACCCGGATTCAGTGTATTAATTCCGTGTCCTTTGTCTGTTCGTATTTGTACAAAGCGTAAACATAAACAAGCCTTCCCCATCAAGTTGGTTCGTCGACCGCGCTATCACCGCTTTTTACTATAATTTTATTGCACGAGGTATTATCTGTCATAGTGCTGTTCTGTGTCGACTGTCGATAGAGCTTCATGACAATGTTAACTGGGCTGTTGCTTAATAACATTAACGATTATTCTACCGGCTAATTGGTTATATTATATGTAATCGTAACCTTGATCTGATGTCGGTTTCTACAAAAATATACTTTTACGCCCTTATTCATAGCCGTTTTATCAAAGGACGGTTAATATTGTTATATCTCAATATTAGCCAATCACAATGGCTCTATGTCTGCGCACTGCGAAGGCTGCCATGCCGTCAGCACTGAGAAACAGACTTGTTATCATAGCTTTACTTCGTCCTTAAATAAAAAACGTCTACGAATAAGGGGGTTAGTATTTATAATTCTATTTGATTTATGATTTTTTTGTAAATCTGTTGTTTTAGTGTCTTCAATATAATTTCTGATACAAAAGTGAAAAATAATTAATGTTTTCCTTCCATATTTGAAGTTAACAGTCCTGTTTTATTATTAACGTGAAGGTTGAGAAATGATATAACTTTATGTTTATTGCCCAGTCACGCATGAACCACTGCATTTAAATGTAACAAACTTATGAATTACATCCTAGATAACCTTATGCTACTTTTTATATTTAAATCACATCTAGTGAGATATATTTTGGAAAATAGTTTCATATTGCGGGATTTTTATTTCTGAAAAGCTTTCTAAGGGGTAATACGCGAACGAAAGCTGACAGTATTACATGCTGTATTTACCACAGGTATTGTGTTTTCGTGAAGAAGACGCGAAAAAATAACCATATTTTCCTTTTTAACGTTATTTTCTTCTGATTTGATTTCAGTAATTACTTGCATTAACGCTTAAGCATTAGGTTCGGTGGGTATGGAACGGACTGTCGAGACGAATGTTCGCAGGTTCGAATCCGAAGGGCACACATTTCTGACTTTTCTAAAATTATGTATGTATTCTTTATGAGTCAAGTATAAACGGGAAAACTCATAACGTGATTGAAATTTGTTTCAGTATATTCTGTATCCTATCCTCTTCTCTGTTTAATGAGATGCTATACCTATATAAATCAAGCTACACAGTGATTTTTACTGATATTTAATGTGCTAAGAATGCAATGCTAATTAATTATGATCGCATTATCAGTTTTATCACTGAATAACGATAAAATTTTAATCAGCAAAATTACATGTGTATAATTATAGTATGGAATTTCTATCGCAAAATTAAATATTTTAAAAATTTTAAGGTATTACATAAACACATTAGTATTGTGATATAAAATACCGCATTTAGATATTATAATATTTTATTAAAATTAATTTCTTTTTCTATTTTTATCGCAGTTAATATTCGTAAAAATTACAATTAGTTTTCTGTTTTAGTTTAAAGCCACAAATCTATTTATATAATAAGATAATATTATAGGGATGTGTAATATTTAAGTTGTGAACAAAGCCTGTCGATTGAACATCCCATTTTTATATTACACCAAGAAAGTTACCTAAAAGAAAACAACTAATAATATCAAGAAATCGCAGAATAAAACTATTGCAACACTGGATTATAAAGGTATCGTCATTGAATAAACTATAAACTCGTGCATTACCGCGGCGAAGGCTTTACCCCGCATTTCAATCAGCCGAACGATAAACAAAGCAAGGTCCCAAAACTTATGAATCTACCTGTTTGTTATTCAAGCGTCTTGTACGACCGGATGGCGTATATGTTATTAAAAATAAATCCTTCATTGTGCGTAGGATGTTTTCGATCCTGTAGAATCGCGGAATGCGAATAAACCTGTCGCTTCTAAAAAGTGAACGACTAACGGCCATTTTCAATAAATAATCCTAATCGCATTTTTTGATCTATCTCAAAAATGAGCCAATGAGAACAAAGGTTTTTTGACATGCTTACAATGAGTTATTTTGATTGGTTCATTCTCGGAATCGGATTGAAGATTGAGATTGGGATCGTTTATTGGAAACAGCTGTCTATCAATAACGACTACACAATAATCCAGTTTAGATAATACTTAATTAGGCACTGGCTGATTTTGATAAGTGCATACACAATACCACGTGACGGTTAAATTTTATCCTTCAATCTTTGAATTCGGAATCTTTGCCCGTTTCACTGCGTGTGACACGTCAGACAATATTTTTGAATAGCGAATTCCTTCCAACTAAATTTGATTATTACTGTTTGATTTGAATAAATTTTTAAACTCCAAAAGAATTAATTATATTAAATTATAATTCAATTGTGAAAATATTATTCTTGCTTTCATAATTTTTGTTTAAATTTCATTTGTCTGATCAAAATTTCTTTATAATTTCGAAGACATATCAATGAATATTAATAACTTTTGACCATACTTAGTGTACTTATATACACATACACTCACGACTTTTATCCGCGAAGAGGTAGGCAGATACGCAACTGGCGAACCCATTTTCCGCCGTGTATATTATGTCGCATGATTTAGGAGGCGAGCCTATCGCAATATCCGGGTATCGAACCTGAACCTCAACACTGCAGTCGCACCATAATATAACTACGCTACCGATAAAACCTTATATAAATAAAATGATAAGTGATCTTACCATTACTGGTCTCTGAGCCCGACATGCTGATAGTGGTGACTGAAACGTGACCCCCTTCCACCTTCACAGCGTTTCCCTCACTGGTCATCTCGCTGCTCATCACATTACCGCGACTATCGATACTTTTGTCATCGATAATAACACTACACTACACTAGAGCACCGTGCACGTAAAGTCTAAAAATGTATACAAAATACTGTTCGTTGGAAAACTCTTCAAAAACTATGTCTTCTCGGCATTATGCTCCATAAAAAATATTTATCTATGTATATTCGATCACCTCGCGTGTTTGTTCATTTTTAAGGCAACAGTTGGATTCAGTCTTGCGTTGTGTTTCTCACATATTCTTGATACGTTATCGTTGTTTCGGCAAGAACTTTCTTTCGTCAGTGGAATCGTACGATTACAACCCAATGATGAAACCAGCATCTTGGGTAATCTGTAACAAGAAACATTAATGATTAGACAAAATTTCATACAAAAATATTATTTCGATAACGCACTTACATACCACAAAATGGTATTGTTTATGTTTGACGCGGCGCAAGGATTAAAAAATAAATGCGGTTCAAAAAGGAACAAAACAAATGGTACGCAAGTCTGAGTCCAAATAAATTCCTATTGGGTACAATGTACAAAGCGTGTGTGTGTAGTTTGGAAACGTGTGTGTGTTGTGTACACGCACGGGCGCGGGCTGACGCGGGGCGGCGCTCGGCGCGTCGCGCGGCCTTGCCAGCGCGCCCAGTGTTGCGCGATAGTGGCCCGATATTATTATCGATACGACGCGACGCGCCGACCCCTCGTGTCATTGGCATTCTGTTTACGAGGGCGAAGCTCGCCCGAGATAACGAACCAATGCGTCACACGCACTTACTCAATGAATTGCCGTTTTGGTGAACATAACATTTGTTTTTATAAAATATTTTTGTGTTACAATTTATAAGTCTGATACAAATTGATTTGACATGCTTAATTATATTTTCTCCTGAAGTCTAAAAGTAGAATAAGCATCGTCTATCGATAAAACACACTCACTAATACGTTGGAAGGAAGGGAGTGGGGGAGGGGCGATGTGCGGCCTTCACGGAGCCGGTTGTACCGACCGGCCGGCCGCGAGCATTTCGCCTTTCGCGCGCAGGACTGGTCCGTCGCCGCGCCGCGCCGCTCCCAATACTACCGACAACTTAACCGCGCCGCGGCGTTATATTCGACGGTGCAAACGATGACTATGAAATGCAGTAGGCGATTTAATACAATACTTTATTAAAAAAATTATTATATAATTAGTAAAAATTATTAATACTACTAAAGCTAAATCTACTGTTGGTAATCTATTCTGCACTCAGACATTAGGTTCCGCGCAGATTAAATAAACATAAAAGGGGGATATCAGTTTCCAACGTCTGTCTGGTAGACCAATTAGCGTTCAATAAAGTCCCTTGCCCCCAGACATTTCTCAGTTATCGCTATCAAATACAGAGACAGCTATTGCAGTTGCCTTAGCAACGTCATTAGCTGACAATTACACAACGTATCACCGCTTTATAAACGTCTATTTATGCAGATTCCTACTCAATAAATATGTAAGTGCATTTAAAATTGACTACAAGATCTCATTCAAAATGAACTTAAGAACACTGATACAAGGAAATGTTAAAAACATCTTTAAGCTGTAAGCGAATGTGACGTATATCTTGTCTTATTCTATAATTAAATCGAGTTGTTGTGATCAAACATCTTGCATCTCTTTCGCCTTATGGTGCTTTTAACGTCAAAGAGTAAGACAGATGGAAATTTTGTGTCCTAATAAAAGGAGTTCATTCGCACGCAAGATGGCGTCATCGTGGCCTAGACAAGGCCGAGCGGTCATTTGTACGATACGCCAGACGAGCTGCTTTGTCTGCGTTTTATTTATGGTTTATTTAAGCAATATGGAAAGTTGTTATTAATTTCTCAAATTACAAATCACGTATAGCATAACATGTAATAAACACTTAAATGTACTTTGTAACTCATATTTTCCTTTATTAATAAAACAAATATACCAGTAAAAATTCTTTAAAATAGATGATGGCGTTAAAACTATGAAATACAGTTGTGCGTGGGGTAATTATCAAAACTTATCATTTTAAAGATATGATAACGCCTTGACAGAAATAGCCATAGGTTTATCAGTACGATAACCGCCACAAATTTTAAACGAAACATTGCTTAAATGCACAAATAAACAGGAGAATGGGTTCATCACATACTTTAACTTGTATCTATCAGTACGACAGTAATGTCCTTGCCTTGTTGTTCCACAAGTAAGTTTTCGATAAGAACGCTACGTGAGACGAGGCGTCGACCGATAATTATCTTAAGGTCGCAGCACTATGTGTGACGTAAACATATCGCCATTTATTGTGATAGCGGAGGTACCTACTTTAACACAGGTGCAAGTTTATTTAAACAATGAATGATATATGTATGTGCGTTTTGCACACTAAATATTTGTCAGGATACATTATTTCCTTCAAGAATTTGACATGATAGTGCTGCAGGAGATAACAATTCGACAAATATATTAATTAGAATAATCGACGATTTTTTCTTTTTTAAGTACAGAGCCCGAATATATATTTTTTTCAATAGAATAGCTGTCGACGATTTTTTCTTTTTTTAAGTGTGAATATACTTATATATATTTTCAATTACGATGGTCACGTTGCTATAGCTACGGTTGTCACAGAATGCTTAAATTAACTGACAGTTTTGCTATAACTGCATATATGATATAGTCAATGAGAAAGTAGAAATATATAAGTCAGTTATACTGGCCAAGTCATAGCATAAACGGAGTATTTATCAGGATACAAACTATATTATATGTTACTTAGGTACAGCACTGCGGTTTGCTTTTTAGTCTTACTTGGTTATTGACTTAAGTACAACGATGACAAACTGACCACATTTTACCGACACTCAATTCGCCACATTCACTTTGATAGATGTCGTTACTAAAATGATTTATCGATAATTAAAACTAACTCCAAGCGACATACACAGTATCCCGAACAAGGTGGACTCATTAGGCGGTTTAACGTTAGAGGAAAACTTTTATGGTAACTTTCCTACAACCTTGACCCCGATGGTTGCAGGTCGTCTATCCCTGATGCCGACGTACCCTGTCACCCACGCGGTAACTAAAATAGACAAGGTTGTTACACCCCAGCGTAAATACAAACCCATGAACTTGAGAACAAAGAACTCGGTCTCATTGACCACTTTAATGGCAATGGAAATAACGTAACTAATGACGAAATCTTTACTAATTCGAACCATACGCTGTTACTTATTTTTAGACATGTTCAGTTCAATGACATGGTTACTAATATTTTATATTGGAATATGATTAATTTCATTTTACATTCGATGGTTACAATTTACTTACTACGCATAATATTCTTATAAAATAATTGACGTGATATAATTAATATGATTTATCTTTATGCGTATGTACCTATATCAAATAACAAACTCCAAGAACAGTAACAATAGACGTGATATTTGAAGAGGCACTTCTTCAGTGTGTAATTAGTAATACATGTGTCCTTAGCCTTGTGCTAGTCGCATCTTAGTCATGGTGGTGAGGTGAATGACTTGCGAGAGAAATGTGATGTTCTAGGCCGTCCGTTCGTAAGTATATTCTCGTATTGTCGAAGCACGTGGCTTTCTTAGCTTGCAACATAGTACGGGACAAGTAAATTGTGATTTCCGTATTTCGTAAAACGTGCTCTGGAGGGTAATGCGATACAAATTGTGTTGATATACGAGTCAACTCAGAGTCAACAAATATAGGAATAAAAGGAATATAATCTTCTTTATGCAGTATACCTATTTTAAGGATAGCTGATAAAAAAATATTTTATATTATTAATTAAAAAAAAGGGCGGCCATAATGTGTTCAATGTCCCTGAACGTTAAACAAAATTTTAAACTTTGAGACAATATCTCGTTATTAAAAAATATGGACAAAATAACATCAATAGTGATAAGGTTTACAATAAATAAACAAAATACTCTATAGCAACAAAAAAAACATAAATGAATAAATTACAACATAACAATAGTTTTGTAAATAAATAATTAAGATAATGTTCTAGCTCAATAAAACTGTATCTACTGAAGCATCATTTTTAGGATAATATAAAAACTATCGACATTTCGTATAAACCACACTTTCACGCACTATTTCATTCATGTAACCTATGGATGTGCAAAGTCACATATAAATTAAATTAACATAATAATTCTATTTACGATTCTAATTTACAATTTGAAGGTCTTTGTTACCGTACGTTTAGAGAACAACGTCAGCTTTTATGCTAAAAAATAAAAAATAAACGCAACCAAAATTTGCACCGAATAAAACTAAGGCACGATCGTACGGTAAGGTAAGATTTTTAACCTGTGTTTAATTTTTAAATCTACCACGTATTTTTTTTATTTGATACTAGTTGACGCGACCGACGTTGTCCCGTCTTAACTATGAATTTGCAGCGCGCATTCTGTCAGTCGCTGACAGTTAGGGATTGCAATCCGGTACAAACTTAAATCCGGCCGGATTCAGCCGGAATCACGAGAATTCCGCCGGATCCGGATTGGTATTTTGGGTGTCCAACATAGCGCATATTTATAACTTCATGGCATAATATAAGGAACAATCTACGGGGAAAAATGATTCCTTGACGCTTGAAAATTTGTTCAGATGGTAACATCGCGCGCCTCGGTTTTGCATACGCCGTGTTTTTTAGTACTTTCGCACGGTTTTGATAGAGAAATTACGTTTTTCTTATTATATCGGAACCAGCCACCGGATCCGGTGATATTGCTGGATCCGGTAGGCAACGAAAACGTACCGGATCCGCCGGACCGGATTGCAATCCCTACTGACAGTTATACAAAATTAATATATTCGTTAAGTTTTCTTAAATTTTCTAATTTTCCGCGCAAGTTTTTGATTTTTTTCTTTCACAAGAACCTTCTCCTGACAATAATTAACACAACAAAAAAGAATAATCGCAATTGTTCCATCCGTTCACGCGTGATGCGATGACCAAGGGAAATGGACATTCATTTTTATATAATATAGATTGATGTCTAATAGTGATGTAGTGAATATTCGCATTCGCAATAAATTATGCGAATTATATATTTTGCCAATGCTTTTCCACATGGAGTATGAATTTTCACGAAATTAAAATACAACAGATTTGATTGACAATGTTTTTATTGTTTTCTTATTATTTAAAAATATAAAATAACAATTTTTATGATAACAAAAATAAACATCAAACTGTGCTAAACACACATACCTAAATCAAATATTTACTAAGATCACAAAGTAATAGGATCTATTTTATTATTTATACATTATTATGAACAATATATGATAAGCAAACAAAAACATTAACCGTATAAAATAACCGTATGTAGTAAAAAAAATCGATATTCATATCCGCATTTGCAAATATTGGACTGGCATATTCGCATTAGCGAAATATGGGAAATCAATCAACGGTTACATCTTTAATACCTAATTTCTATTGAACGTTTAGCCAAAGGTGCCTATGCCCTAATAATTTGAGAAAAATAAATACTCTATGGTAAATAACTAGGAAAATATAATGTTTTTCAATTGAAATTTAAAAATAATATTAAATTCTACGATATTTTTTATAATTATTGCTACTGCATGATAATAACTCATGCATTTCGTGCTTCAAATCAATTATTTTTAATGAACGACAAAATAGTCTACAACACGTCAGTTGCTTTTAAAACATATTTGATCCGACGGTCTGTGGTTACACTGTCATTTTAATTTTTCAATCGTATAAACATTACATTCCACAATATTTACTAAATTAGTTCAACCTACACCGCATTAGTAAACCGCAAATTAGTTAAGTTGTGTCATAGACAAGTTACTGTATAATGGAGCGGGTTGTGCCATAAATAACAAAAGCAAAGACAACCTATCTATTGTCTCTTGTTAGCTAACGAGGCGATTGTAGCGCAATACTTATGCCGCAGATAAATTATTTATTTCATTGTGTATTAATTTTCGCGCCTTAAATGGCCTAAGGTGTTATGTAGGCCATAAATGGTTTAAGATAACAACCAATGCCTGCAACTGTATTCGATTATTAAATAATTATTCGAAATTTGAAAGCGACGATAGCCTAGTTGGGTATGGAACGGTCTGCCGAGACGAATGTCCGCAGGTTCAAATCCCAAGGGCACACACCTCTGACTTTTCTAAAAAATCATGTGTGTATTCTTTGTGAATTTATCGTTCGCTTTAACGGTGAAGGAAAACATCGTGAGGAAACCTGCACATCTGAGAAGTTCTCTATAGGAATTTCGAAGGTGTGTGAAGTCTACCAATCCGCACTGGGCCAGCGTGGTGGACTAAGGCCTAATCCCTCTCAGTAGTAGAGGAGGCCCGTGCTCAGGAGTGGGCAAGTATATAATACAAGGCTGACATTATTATTATTATTCGAAATTTGAATACGGAGTATCGCCCAACAGTTACCCTCAATTGATTTATGGCCAAATTAGGCGTATCTTACAATTTAAATTGGGTTAAGTGGTCTAGTAACTGTATCTCTACCACAATCTGTACTCATGTTTTAATAGACGTTGTCCTTAATAATTCATTCTGGTACTTATATAAAATAAACCTAAAATATGTACTTTTCGGTATTTTACGAAGGTTGCATGGAAGACACAGCGCTGAACTTTGTTCTGAGATACAATACCATTCGCCCGTACTAACTTGATATTGTGCAAAATTCCACGAAGAATGCATCATATATCCGAATCCCGTCGTCAGATACAATTTCCAACTGGTCAATTAGTAATGCGTTAGTAATGTAGCGCGGCGCGGCGCGGGCGCAGCTCGCAGTAAACGTTGAACACCTTGGACGCTACAACCAGCGCGAACAACCGTTGTGTCAGCCTCCAATTAGCATATTTTAATTATTTTCCCTTCGATCATTTTACTGAATACGGCAATACATTTCTGTTGCTAGTGTTGGTTTAATATATTATATATATTTTAGAAAACCGATTGTAGCAATAAAATAATTAATTATATAATATAAGGTGTTGATATGTTTGGGATTAGTGGCGAACGAAATATTTTTTTTTGTATATAAGAAATGTGCCTTTATTTAATACATACTCTATTACATTACAATAATGAGATAGTACATATTATTTATATAATTAATGTAATCATTATACTTACAATACTTTTAATTATACGAATAAACTCTTATAATATCATTGTTTTGAATATAATTTATGGCAATAAGTCTGTATAGTGTAAGTAAATGCATTAAGCTCTTAGTTTTTGTTCCCCAAAAATTCTCACTGTGAAAAACAGGAAATCGGAAATAATAAAAACGATTAAATAAAATATTAATTATATAATGTAAAGCCATTACTCTGCATAATAAAATCGTAGTTATATTTCATGATATTTACGTTACTACATAACCCACTATAGATATTCCGTTTTACGCTAAAACATGCGGTTTCCCTTGAAATAATCCAGGCCAATCGTACATCCGCGTTGCTATTTTTGTTAGAAACACGCGCGGTTGTCGCCAATTTTTAACTATTGACGTGACTAGCCCGCGCGTAATGTTTAACCATTGTACCATAGACTCAGCAACGATTATCGATAAAGTATTTAATCGAGTTGTAAAAATAACTGTCGATTTTAGTATGTCATGTCAATCAAATAGTACATGAATAATATTACTTATCATTAAGATTTATTCTTAAATAAATTAACGTAAAATGCTCAATGGTTTTATAATTAGCAAATTTTTGCGAGCTTCGTCTTACGCCACTATAATTACAATGGTTCGTATTTATAACGGGCAAATAAATAACATTAGGTCTACATTCGAACGCGACCTCGACATTCTATTAAAACGACTGTTAAACGCACCAACCTCGGTACTTTAACACTCGATACATTTCTGATTTCATTTGTAAACGCGACAGGTGTCATAGCCCTGTAATATGCGTAGACTTGGCATAAAAACTGTTAAGGCAGAGTGGAACGCGACTCGAGTGGGTTCCGTACCAATATTAACATTTTTATTTACTTGTTTATGTTTCAAATTATGAAGGTTTATTCTGGTTTGATGTACATTATACGAGTTTAATTATTAATTTGTGCCACAATCCGGGAGTATTGCCAAATTTAAAGTTTGTAGGTCACCGGGAATTACATTGTGTTTTATGGCCACTTAAACGAATAACACAAAAGCATTTACTAATCAAATATACATTTGGTAAGATTTTTTAAACAAATACCTACGTGAAGTTTAAAATTAGTACATATTAATAGTTATATTAATTTTGACATTAATGCATCGCCTTTGCTTCAGCACGGTTTTGCTCTTTAACCTAGCGATAGGTTATCCTTTCTAGCCACACATTGATCTATGGAATAAATCCTCGTACGGTTCAGGTTATTTCGATGATTATTACCGTGAGGGCGCGTTCTTAAGCGTTTGTCGCGGTACTGTTGTCCCGTTAGGTAGAGACGCGGTCATCATCGCTTAATCGTAGCCACAGGATTACTTAGACACGTACCGACATTGTTTCGGGGAATTTTATTAAACCGTATGCATTCAATTTTAAAGCCCTTTTTGGCATACATTACGTAATTTGTATAAGGGTGATTATAAAGGGTAATAAAATATTATGCGTTGGTTTTAATAAAGAACCTACGACTTATTCAGATCTGTTTTCAACTGATATATTATTAAAGACTACGTGACCCGCCTATTGATTAAAATCTATTATACATTAATTTACATGCAAAATATTAGTAGCTCGTATCAAATGTACGGGCTTATCAAGTTACCTACAAGCTACCTTCAATGACATATTTGTTAACAAAAAACAATACCAGGAAGATATCAAATAATACATGAAAATAGATGACACGTGTCACTTGTCAGCAAGTTTTTTTTCGGATCCGGATCTAAACGAAGTAGATACCTAGCAACAATGATGGAGTTTCTCAAACTTAAAGGATTGTGTCACGTTATTTCTCATTTAGGTAATTTTTCTACCGTTTCTATTGAGTAGAATTTATGAACTTGTACAATAGATTAGTAATTGATGATGCTGAAATATTCCTCTCTTGCGAATCCACTCTTAAAATTCAGCAACACAAAAAGTTTCATTCTTACTACTCCCTGACATTCGTTTTATAGATATTTAAAGTTAGAACTCAGAAGTCAATACTTAGACGACCGATAGGCTAGCTTGCCTTCCTTTAAGGAAAAAAGACAATAGTTTCTTATTTTCTTTTAATTTGTGATAATATGTACACAACATTATGATCCATAGTTTAAACTTACACACACACAAACATCACGCTTTTATCACTGAAGAGGTGGGCAAAGGTGCAACCAGGTCACCCAGTTTTCGCTAAATGTGTTCCTTATATCCTATCTTATATCGGGCGCAAATTCCGGACTCCAGGTTAATATTGAGCAAAAACGCAAATATGTTTTCCTCGACCCAGGATTTGAACCTGAGACTTCAGAACTGTATCGTACCGCGCAAGCAATACAACTACACCACCGAAGCAATCCAAATTTTACAGCAATAAATTATGATAGGATGTTCTCTAGAAGTTTATAGCTCAATCAATAAAGAAAACAATCCTTTCGCGGGTGACTTACCGCCATTTTCAATAAACGATCCCAATCGCTGTTTTCAATCTATCTCAAAAAGGGTCCAATGAAAAACAAAGTATTTTGTGACATGCTCACAAATGAATTATTTTGATTGGTTCATTCTCAAAATCGGATTAAAGATTGAGATTAGGTTTATTTAAAGCAGCTGTAAGTTGGGAACCTCTGCCATATTGGAATGTAGCGCCATCGAAGGCATAACCGGCTGCGATTGCAAGATAAATAGTGGGTCAAAATATAATATTAATTAATCACGAGATAATGAATCATTTTATGTTGGTGTTACGTTAAGCGACAACAACCTTGTGAATATATTGCAATCGGTATAAATATCGGAGAATGGAAATTGTATAGGTTATTAGTTATTTTAGTGTAACATTAGCGAAATAAATAACTTTATACAGTGGAATGTGTTGAAAATCGATAGTTAAATGATGTTTGACCTATTGCGTAGATAATGATCTTTACCTACAGAATGTTATTGATGAATTTTGAACATAGGCATGCCTCATCTTGAACAGGTATTTAGGTTTTATGATTATGTATGTCTTAATCTTTGAGTATGAAAAAAAATGTACTTACTACTTAATTATCAAAAATTAAATTGTAATAATTCTAATGGGTAGACTCTAAGGTTTATGATAATGCATTAGTATTACATTAACACTCATATTTTTAACTAAGATTAAAATTTTTATTGCAAGCCAATTTATGAATCACAGCTAATATATTTTTTATTATTTTATTTTATTCTTTGGCAACGTAACGGTTAAACATTCAGCCACAATAATGGAGTTCGAATTTTAAATGTTAATTATAATAATATGTTTTGTTATGTTAGTAATTTCGCATTACGGAATGAACATAACGAGGGCACGCAGGACCGTTGCCCACGCCATTGGGTTTGCAAGAGCAGAGCGCGGAGGGGTGGCGGTGGGGGGTCTGTAAATGGGTCGCCGCAGCCGCATTCCGACGCGGTTGACATTCTCAGCAAAACAGACTGACAATTGTTAAAAATAAAAAAATATTACTCAAGTCTGGTAACACAGGTTAATTTTTTTCTATTGTTTTTTTTAAAACTAGCCAGTATTTTTTTTATTTGTCAATATCTTCATACTTTGCGTTTTATTTTTTTAAGCTTATTAGTAATAAAATACGAAGTAACACCAAACAATATTTTTTTCTTACAAAATACCTGAAAATGATATTCACATCTATGAAGTAAAAAACGATTAAATTGCTATTATTATAGAACCAACAAAATTAATTGGTTCAGCCATTTTTTTTTTCAGTAATTCGTACCTTTAGTTTCCTTAAGGCATTAAACGATCAATCTGCTCACAGTTCACACGAAATCAAACTTCTGAGAAATCGGTCTACAAAAAGAATTTCAAATCTTAGAAACAAAATATTTTTCCATTTTATTAAAATACTGTCCTCTGTTTAGAATAAATTGTAAGTTTTTATTATAAATTTGTCCGTTATTGAAAAGATAATAAAAACGTGAAAATATTTTTTTTCTTCTTTTATTATTACGATACGGAATTATGCTCGCAAATAATACAGCTGATCTTTTTATACAGCACATTGAGTAATTAATTAGAAACATCTAAAGCGTCACGTCCTAAATTAGTAATATCACCTGTAGCGACTTTCGGCAACCATTCTCTAAAGAAGGCCATACAGCCGTTGTGAACGTAAAAAATATCCTTCGGCTAGTACAGTGGCGCTCGATAAATGTTCACCACACCTGGGTCGGAAGAATGTGCATAGTCACACAAAATTATATCACTCAAACTATAATAAAAAAAAAAAAAAATTTTTTATTTAAAAAGGATTGACTTTGATCGCCATAGCCAAATTTTTAACGTTGTTTTTTTACTAGATTTTTTTTATTAATCTTTAATTTTACAGATGTATGTAAACCAAATATAATAAAAATACTATAACATTATTCATTCACAAAAACAATATGTTGCTGTTTCAACAATTATTAATAAAAAGAACTACGTAAAAAAAATAAGATTTATTTAACGAATATTCCCAGGACTTTTTCACTTATGGTTATTAGCGATTTGGCTGATCGGTAAACATTATCAACGCCATTGTACAGTCAGTCTCAGAAATATCCGAGCAAGTTTCCAGTATCCTAACTAATGCATCCTTACAATTATTTTGCACAAAAATAAATTACTACGTATTTTTTTTATTTTACATAAAGAAAAAACGACTCAATGAAACTGTGTAGGTATATAAATGTAATTTAAAAAAAATTAACAGCTCATCTAATTTTGTAGACGATTGTACAAGTTGAACCGGTCCAACCGTCACTATGACTGAGTTTTCCGGAGCCTAAATTAAAGCAACTTAATTGCCATCCAAAAATAGAAAAAAAATGTGTCCGGAAATTGCTACGTTGTGCGATCACGTACTTTGTTTTTGTACGGGATTTAGTGATGACAAGATAATTTATAATCGGGTTTTGGTTCATAGGTACTTTTATTATGATAAATATATTTGCATTGTCAATTTTGTTACCAACAACTGCTACTAAATTTATGAAGATTTAATTTCCATTAGCATATTTTTTGTTAGATTAAAATTATTTTAAAACTTCTAATGTTTGCTTTCAAATTACCAGTAACATTATAAAAATATTTTATAGAAGACACAATCCCAGTGTTTCAAAATCATGATCCTTCTGAAATCTAAATTAAAATAGTTATTTCGACTATAATCTCTTATAAGTTGTAGTTACAAATAATTGTAGTCAGTTTTACTAAGCACGATAAAAATATTTGAGACGCCATAATACATTATAAACTGTAAAATAAAGAACATTTTAATTTGACCTTGTTATTTGGCAATTCTTAAGGAACAGCGCACGTCAAAACAAGTCACTTGCTCGGCGCAATATTGCAATCAATGGCAGATGAGCGATGAGAAAAAGCTTTGGTCATACTGATTGGAACGTCGTTCCATTCAACGTTATTTCTGATGGATTTTCCGAACCTTGTTATAAAGAAAGGGAAAATATCTTCATAATGACGTTTCATACAGCAATGGTTACTTGAATTCCACAATACACTACATCAAACCAAAAAAGGAATGCACAACCTTTATAATAAACCTTAATTGATATAATTTCAGCAAACATTGCACAGCAACGCGCGAAACGCTCGACATCGCGCGAGTGTCGGCAACCAAAGCCTAAAACATGATACGTACCCCACATAACTGCAGCTCTCAATCGACCAGACGACGCAAAAACAGTTCGGCCGGTGAGTCAAAACCTTACGAACAAGACCTGTTCCAGACGCAGCCCTGTGACTCATTCGTAATGGATTCATAGAAGTCGAACTCGGAGCGTTGTGAAACCAAGGATGTCTCATGATTTCGGCTCGGACTCGCTCCGTGGGAACGAGCCTAATTGGTGAAAGTATCGGACGGCGCATTTTAAGAGACCTTTGTTTGTACAAGAAAGTTAATCGGTAAGGATTCATTTGTAATGCAAATGTTGAGGGTTTTTATGAAAATTTCTTAATGTACAGGTAATGGGCTTTGAAATGAATTACCTGTTAGTGGTTTTGGAAAGTACCGTTTATTTAAAACATTTTGTTGTATAAATGTAACTAAAAAGAACTGTTTTAAGTAGGCATTTTTTTGCAAAAATCATTGTAAATGTCAAAGGTGCAAGAAAGCTTTGTTATGAGACGTGATTTGTGAAACAAGTTTGAAATGCAGAACCAGTGACTGAGCCAAAAAACACTCAAAATGAAAATGATGCACGCTGAATAGGAAAAAAAGATCTGGTACAAATTGCGTAGTTCACAAATATTGCACAAACATCTCCTGTTCTAGATTATTCTTAAAACGTATTATCAAATGTTTTCTATATTTTTGCAAGGCATCGCGACATTTCATCACTATGATTCACAAGTGGATCGCTAATGTCCTTCATGACGATGACGAATAGTTCGCAGGTTGTTTTTATTTCATATTTTCATCACGTCGCTATGTTTAGTTTCCTTTATTAGTGTGTAGACGTGCTCGAAAAATTTAATACACAATAATATTATAAACAAGTATTAGTCAGCTGAGATATATTTAAAATAACATAGAAAAGTCTTGTAAATATTAATAACAATTAAGTGGTAAAGAACTAGTGTAATCTTATATTATATTTGCTTGTGTAAAGTTTGGGGACTCAAGAATGATTTTTTTAAATATATAAATATATCTAAATGTTGGTATGATGTGCACACATATATCTGGTAGTGAATGGAAGCCGAACATTGTTTTTTGCGGTCCTATGATCATTAAATCCGTTAAATGCCCGCACGCTCAGTATACACATTGGTTTTATTTAAGTTTTTTGTCAACATAAACTTTCTCATTAATTCCACTTTTATACACATAATTTTACTTAAATTTAGAATAACAATAATGACTACCAAAGTTAAGGAAGTTGTCCTTGCTAATCACCAATACACAATTCCAGTTTATTCAATAAAATTAACTAAAACATAATTGTAAAGGCCAAACGGTTATCGCTTCAGCCGACTGGCTCGGCCATGCATCCGAGCCTTTTTGCCTTTTACTTTGTTGTGTCGCAACACACGTTACGTGCCGGGGTCAGCCTGCACCGCAAGCGGATGAAATTCGTAATGTAACGCGATTACAACGTTCACCTAACTTGTGGAAATAGGGTTTTGTAAATTATTCAAATTATTTATAATTATGGTAGAGACAGTGGCGTAAGCGCTTTCCTGGACTGTGGGAATTAATATTTAAACTAATTGGTTTTATACTGTCATTAGTCAAGAGAGTAATTCCAATAATCCAATATTTTGTTATACAGTTTTCTTTTTTTAATCGTTCATAATAATATTATGATCCTCGTTTATTAGAAATACAAGTCACTATATTACATTAACAATAACTTATTAAATCAATTTTCAATTTAAAATAATTATTTATCAGATAGGTCTCTATATCGCTATTTAGAATCTGAAATGTCTGTAAGCCGTGATTTGGGACCAAAAAAAAATGTGTTTTCGCTTTTAGTGGTTTTTGAAGACATATTTTTTTGTAATTTTTTTTTCTTTTTTGTGTTCGTAAAAATCAATATACGTTGACGACATATACTGATATTACCTACCACAAAACTATGGAACTAACTATTAACGTGGACTACACGGGAAGCATGAGTTTTCAAATAAAAAAACAATCATTAAATATAATAAAAAAATACAGTCGAATTGTGAAACTGCTTTTTAGAAGTCGGTTAAAAACAATAGAACTCAGAACCACGCGTTAACGATACAAAACTAACACTTCTACAGGTGACTAGCTTACTTAAATGGCAATGGATTCTCGTAGGTAAACGATGGCATGTTCTCCAAGGCGATCAGGGTTTAGGCGCAACGAGCGTCATGTTGCCTCATCTTTGCGTACGATGCGCAACTAAACCTCGCCTATTAAAATAATTTTGCAATAATTCAACCGGATGCCGGTGTTGCTATGAAACGAATCCGGGAAAAGTCACGTTGCGATTTAGCCTTGTGCCGCGTACTGCCTCGGAAATGTTGGAAACGACAATAAACTCGTGTTGATGTGTGTCAGATAACTGAATTGTTAAGCTTTTATGTCCTTGGTATTTAAAATTACTAATTTTGTAACATTGAAATAAAAAAATAAAAAATTACGACGCATAAACCTAAAGTTCTATTGATAAAATATATCACATATTCATGACTTGTTGCAAAGTTTTAAAAACATTCACAAGCCACTGTCTGTCGAATACCCGAATAAATCAACAATATCCTGTAATGGAATAATAACTAAACAATCTCTTTAGATTGGTGTAAACTGCTTTGTCTCTCATTTCAATTCCCCTAAGCAAAAATAGTAGAGTTGATATGACATTAATGATCACTTATTTGAGGTGTCGCTGTGTTGTTATCTATACTATATAAAGCTGAAGAGTGTTTTAAAGCGCAAATCTTAGGAAGTATTAAAGCGATTTTGAAACATTTTTCACTAAAGGAACCTAACAACAAACAAGCATTTTACTCTTGAGTGCTACAGGATACTTTTTATTCCGTGAAAATAAAACGCGGGACTTTCATTGCGGACAAACTTTTTGAAGCACGCGGAGCTGCGAGCATAAACTTTTACAATATACAGACTAGCGATTACCTTAGTGCAAGAGCGTCGCCACTCGATGGCCCAGGGGGGGGGGTCTTGGTGATATGGAGAATGAGAATAGTATGAATTATGAATTGTAGGTAAAGTCGAGAGCACATGTTCCTCCACCACTCTCCCTCTCCCACTTTAACAATAACATAGAGCAGAGCATAATTGAGCGTACGGAATATTAGGAATGGAATTGGTGAATTCATTCGAGTTTTAGAACCTCTAGGGGAGGCAGGTGCACCTCCCTGCCCCCCCTTGACGACGCTGTTACCCTAGTGCATTCAAAATCGACTATTCGTAATTACAGGGTTCCTGTGCTTAACTTCCCGATATTTAACCTCCTCGAAATGAAAAATAAAATAAATTAAAATGTCATTAATTTAATTACAATGAAATATTCAAGTATTGAGTACAATACGCAACCCATGTATAAGGAAGTATTCTTGTTCATATTATGCAATACATAAATTGTGACCCGCAAAGTCGGTGCATTTCGTACACTTAAATTTTTATAATGAAATTCTAGGTTTCAGTTTACCTACTTAGTCATTTTAGTATTTTAACGAGCTCTATATTTATTAATGAAACATGTTGGTATCTGCTATGCATACAAACAAAAGTGATTTTATAAGATACTAGCTTTTGCTCGCGGCTTCGCCCGCGTGAAGGTGTTTTCCAGGATAAAATTCCACTGTTTGATAAAAGTCTTGCTACATATTTTCCCGGTACTTATAGGTTCAAACTAATTTTATCCCCAATCTATAATTTCAGTTCAATCAGTCGAAAATCTAAGAACATTTATACAAACTTTCATCCCCTATTTTATCCCCTTAAGGGTAGAATTTATCAAAATCCTTTCTTAGGGGATGCCTACGTCATAGTAGCTTTATGCATGTAAAGTCTTAGCCCGATCCGTCCAATGGTTTGGGCTGTTCCTTGATATATCACTGTCAGTCACCTTTGAGTTATATATTATATTAACAACTGAAGTTAGCTAAAATTGAGTTTCTCGAAGCCGACCACTATTTATGTACTATGTATTTTGAGACTATGCAATTTTGTCGCGTTCGCGATTCACTTTGACTTTGTTGAGTTTCAGAACGCGATATTAGATCCTCCAACGCGCACGCGAATTTGAACTTTATGCAGCGGTAATAAATTACAAATTGACTCTCCATTTTATTTAGAAAACGTTTGTATGGGAAATAGAAAAATGCTGTTTTGAGGATTTTCCCGGCAATTATTCGAATTTTTCTCACCTTTTAAAACTTCCCTAGACCTCCACGAATAATTCAAGACCAAGATAAGATAAATCCGTTCAGCCGTTCTCGAGTTTTAGCGAGACTAACGAACAGCAATTCATTTTTATATATATAGATGAAACAAATTGCAGTAATATTTCTCTAAGTATTTTTGATGACACACAAAGGTTTGTTCGGTATATAATTTTTATTTTTAAGTAATTTCCTTTAATTAACTGTACTTTCGTATTTAACATTTCATCAAATAGGATGAATTTCGGATAAATTTTATCAAACATAATAAAAAGCGTAAACAAAATTAAAAATGGCTACTTCATGAAATAACAGTCAGATGTGAGGTATCACATAACTGGGAACGTATCGCATGATCGATATCTGTGCCGCGGGCGGGAACCGTGTCACATCACTACCGCTAGGGTCGCACTCCACTACGCATGGGATCCAATCGTGAGACCGTTCCATCGATAATCTTCAGGTATCGATTAAGTAGGCTTTCTAATAACTATGTAGAATATAATGTTGTTATTAGGTGTACCTTGATAGCAACCACTATATAATTATATTATGTTGGAATATCTCTGCGAGTGCAAAATAATCAATACAATTTGTGCTGATATTTTTGTCGTTTTCCATAGTAATTGTTACTCTATAGTTGCCAGCGGTGAAGTATGAAATTTTTCGAAGAGAAACGGACAGAAAATACAGGTAACAGATCTAATTATAATTGCATTTAAACACACTATGCTATAAATATGAATTATCTATTTGTTAATAAATTTATTTATTGCAATATTTTGCTTACATAGATTATAAAAGGAAAGCCGGTAAGAATCTCTTCGCCACTGATAGTTACTATCTATTTTAAGTCAAACAGCTTCTTCCTAGTAGCTTACCATTTTAGTAAATATGAGTATAAATATATTACTCATTTTAATCTATGGTTAAATAAACTAATCGGCGATCGTGCAGTTCATCGCGATCGCCCTAAATGAGCCGTCGCAACTATTCCGGAACATTCGTGACTCCGAAAACAGGTTAGCGATAATACTGGTAGTAATGTACGGTACAATAATTAAGCAAAACAATTTTAAACTTTATTCACTTGTGATAAGCAGTCACATAGATATTATATTGTCCGAAATAGCATACAGAAAATTATGAAGTTTTTATATTTATGTAATGCGGCGATAGCCTAGTTGGTTGTAGAATGGATTGCCGAGACGAATGTCCGCAGGTTCAAAAACCCAAGGGTACACTTCTGCCTTATCAAAAAAAATATGTGTAATTCTTTGTAAATGATCGCTTGCTTTAACGGTGAAAGAAAACATCGTGAGGAAACTTGCATACCTGAAAAGTTCTGTATAGGAATTTTGAGAATGTCTAGTAATCCGCACTAATCCAGCGTAGTGGACTAAGGCCTAATCCCTCTGAGTAGTAGAGGAGACCCGTGCAGCAGTTGGACAGTATATAATACAGGGCTGATATTATATTGATGTGGAGAACTGAGCGTGTAAATTGGATCCTAATATGTGATATAGTTCCACTTATAGCCCATGCCAATGTGATTTCTGGCTTACAGGGTAATGATACGCGGTCAGAATAATTCCTTATAGTCCTATTGCAATACCAGGATGAATAAAGAAACAGCTTCAGACTCATTTTTGTTACTATAATCTTTATAACTGTATATATTCGTGTAGTATATTCTATTTCTTATCGTATCTAATTTTTCATTTTTTTTACGTACGCCCTAAACTGCCCTTTCCACTATTTTTATCATCTCCATCCAGTGGTTGTCTGGTAGAGATCGCCTCCAGCGATAAGACCGCCATTTGTACCACCGATGTTTTAATCATTTCCACCGTCTGTATACAAATTTGTCTTGTTTCTCAACTTTAACAACTACAACTATTAAGTTTTAATTAAATAAATAAAAAATATATAATCTCCATATATCATTTAACAACACAATCAATGTGGACAACTCTTTGGCAGTGTCAAATGACAGTACAGACGCATTGTTATATTTCTTAAATATTACCACAATATTACTCGGAAGTTCGACCACCGACTGAGGTGCAAAGTCAAAATTTTAATAACAATGCTTTTGTATAACCTTGCAGTTACAAATATATGCGTAGTTTATGTTCCTTGTGTAGTATAATTTTATTCCTCACTTCTGCGTAAAGACGCATTATCCTTAGCCTTGTCTAGGTCTTCAATGTAACCAATAACTACAACATTGCTTTATTTCCGTCTTAAGAAAAAAAATAGCAATTCCTATATATTTGTCACTAATGTGTGCGACTTCGAATATTAGCGTGTACAAAAAATATTTTCATACAAAAATGTCACTCAAATTGCCTACTTTCCCGTCTTTTCCCGTTGAATTTACATAATTAGTCTGATACAAACCTTGTCCTGATAAAAAGGAACACAAAAGAATCAGTCAAGCATGTCAAGTCTTTCTCAAGTAATGCTCTTACTTACATGTAGCAACTGATTTTATTTAAACGTAGTACTTAGAATCATGTTATAACATTTCTTCTAGCTATACACTTGAATTTTACAAGCTTTGTGGGTATTCATGGGCGGGGACCACACACTAACAGGTGATTCATCTACTCGTTTGTCTGCATTTTATAAAGAATATTATAAGCGTTATTTATAATGGCATTAAAATTAAATAATATAATTTATTTCGAATCAATAAAATGTTCAAGATCATTTCATCATCATCAGCCGCAAGATGTCCACTGCTGAACATGGGTCTCCCCCAAAGATTAGATTTAGATTTTTACTCTACCACCAGTTCTCTCTCTAAGAAACTCATATCTATTAGTACTATTTATTCATACAATTTAATAATTAAGGCGATACCTCAAGGTCCATTTTCATACATTTTGTTTCGGCTTTAATCTGGGTAACTAAACAAGTATTGGCAAGTAAAGAATTTAAATTCACGTCTAGTTAGTGATTAGTTCTCGTAGTTGAAAGAAAAACGTAAAAATAATTAATAATCATGGATATTTCTGCCTTTAAAATTTCGTCATATTAAATTTTAAAGGCCGAAATATCCATGATGGACAAAAGGTTCCTAATGCTCAATATAACTAATCATTTATCAGTGTAAACAGAAATATGATTTATCCATTCGTACTTATAAAAAAATTCGCAAACCTATGCTTATTCAAAACACAACGTTACTCGATCAGCTGTAAGTCAAAACCCGCCATCTTGCCTTTCAATAAGGTTTAAACTAGGAAATCGGTGATGTTTTGACAGCTATTTAAGCATTTCTTAACCACCTCTTAACGCTAAAACAAGTTTATAAGTAAGACTGATCTTTACTATATCTTTGATAACTACATTATAGTTGACTGTCATTAAAAACAAAGCTACTTTGTCGTATACTGACATAGATTACAACTGATTTTGATTACTTATTTTTGTTGTAGTGTTTATTGTAGGCAAACCGACGATCGACGACGATGAAAGCGGCGATAGCCTAGTTGGTGTGGAACGGACTGCCAAGACGAATGTCCTCAGGTTCAAATCCCAAGGGCACACACCTCTGACTTTTCTAAAATCATATGTGTATTCTTTGTGGATTTATCGTTCGCTTTCACGGTGAAGGAAAACATCGTGAGGAAACCTGCACATCTGAGAAGTTCCCTATAGGAATTTCGAAGGTGTGTGAAGTCTACCAATCCGCATTAGGCCAGCGTGGTGGACAAAGGCCTAATCCCTCTCAGTAGTAGAGGAGGCCCGTGCTCAGCAGTGGGCAAGTATATAATACAGGGCTGATATTATTATTATTAAACCGACGATCAAAGCCTAGTCCACGCTAAAACCCCGCAGATACAAACAACTTCATCAAACCGCTTTGTTTGTTGGCTTTCTAAGCTCTAACAGGTACGATGAGGTTACAAACTTGTTTTCCACCCATAAACACGAGAGTTTATGTGCGCGCCGCTTCCGTGATCAGTAAACGTCTCAACAATATGTTAATTCACCCAATTTACTTGCTTAGTGTGTCTCTTTACATTCAAATATTAATTGGATATTAAATATGCGTAAGTAGATGTAAATAGCTGTCTTCGTTTTGTCTTGATTTTATGTAATGGTTGCGTATGTGTACCGCATGTTAGACATTGAAATAAAACTATTTATGGATTTTATAGCGGTTATTTATGTTATTAATTTGTTCCGATGTTTCGAAGACCTTCATGGTCATGGGCGGATCATGAAAATTGTTCCTCTTTAGTTACCTGACGTAAAAAAGGGAATGAAAATCAGTCAGGATATGGTTCCTCCTTTACCTCTCCTAACCTCATATTTTATATTACCAGTTACCACTAGAATAAAATAAATCTATGAACCCAGAGGCATAATTTTATAATTACCTTTGTTTAGTCGATAAGCAAGTCCAGACGCAGTTACAAATCAAGAACGGTTTGCAACATTACTAGTTCAATTTGTACTCCTAATTTTAATAATACTACGTTCTGTGTCACCAAAGAATAAGACGGTCAGTGGTAAATAAAAAAAAAAAAGTAGATACCTACGAAATATAATATTATTTATGAAAACCAATGGCGAAGGGTCAATATAACTCGATTCCTACCGGCTTCCTTTTCGTATTTTATGTCAAATGTAATTATTATTAACACAATGTTCAGATCGCATTTATGCATATTAGTACATATGTATATGTTACATAGTTACCTTTCGGAAAACCACCCTTCCCTGCTGATGAACTCAAGTTTCAAATCTCGTTCTAATCTTATTATGTAATAGACTTCTTGCCGTCTCACCGAACTATGAGAGTGAAGGAACAGAGAGTGCACCTGTGTTTTGCGCCCACACTTGTGCTTTATAATATGTCTTGCGTACCTGGCTCATCTTCGTTGGGATTGGCCGTCGTGGTCGAAATTCGACTAGGAGTTATGTAATAAACTTAGAATTCGGTTAGTAAGTGACAAAACCACAAATGAAAACAGTGATACACAATGAGTATTTTTACAGGGACGCGTGCGAGGTTATTATATCTTAATTTCCATACAGGTACGCGCAAGCCGCCACCTATCAAGGCTACTTATGCGTACAGTCACCGACAGATCTTTCAAACGGCACGCAAAAGAATTCCTTACCCGCGTACTGCGACATACGTAACTTTATGCAATACGCATGTACGATTCTTTAAACAAAGGAGTTCTAACCCCGATGACGTCATGATTGTATCGGAAATATTTCGACGAATTAAAAAGGTAAAATAAAAACATAGGGCTGCGGATTTAACTTATTGGTATGTATGAATAGTCGATATTTTTAACTTGCATACCTATGGTTTTGTCAAAAAATGAAAGGAAACTTAAATAGTATAATAATCTTAATATCAAAATAATATTCACCAACTAATCATATCGGCATTTAATCACCTTGATTATTAAAAGTAAAATAATTAATAATCATGGATATTTCGGCCTTTAAAATTTCGTCATATTAAATTTTACCTTAATTTAGCCTTTAAAATTTAATATGACGAAATTTTAAAGGCCGAAATATCCATGATTATTAATTATTTTTACGTTTAACTGCGACTAACTAAAATTTACTGCGATACTTGTTTAGTTACCCAGATTAAAGGTGAAACAAAATGTATGAAAATGGACCTTGAGGTATCGCCTTAATATCAAAATAATATTCACCAACTAATCATTATTTCATTTTAACACACCTGCGCTCATTGCAATCGTATTAACGAAAACGACCAATTAAATGAAAAAATAAATAGAGAATTTTAAAACCCAAAATGGAACATACCAAAAAATTCAAATATCGAACGACACAAAGGCGTGTCTAATCCAATTCCATAGATAAGGTGCTAAATGAAAATGGTTGGTTGGTCGGTATAGACAGCGCTCGACGAAGGTCCATGCTCCCTCGGCAGACGCGCGCTGACTCACTCGGCCGCACGCTTCCGCCTGATAGCAAGGTCACCGGCCGCGACGCACACCACGGCGCGCACTCACACAGCCACACGTGAAAGCAGTGAGAGTATAGTCGCGCTCAACGCGTTTTATTTGAACAGTTTATGCTGAACCCGACCTTTGCCCGCCGATAAATGGCATTTCGTTAACAAACAGTAAAGTTAAATGCACTTAACAACTGCTGGAATGAACTTTAAATGCATGAATCGTTTATCATGTTCATTGTCATGATAAACATTTAGAGCATTGTTTTGTTAGTTTAACAGTATCTGCACCTGCAACAGCCTAATACTAATAATAAAACACAAGAAATTATGAATTTGAATGACCTTACCTATTAAGTACATTTACTATTATTTATACATTATCAAAAACAGTTGTTTGTATCACGAAATTTTGCATCACAGTAGATATTTAATTATAATACAAACACGGTCAAAATAAAACATGCTTAAATTGAATTTAACATTGAATTTAACAGGAAGTCTGTTATTGCAATTATTATGTAGGCACATAATATTTAAATTGTCAGCGATCAATTGAAACAGGACAATGCGATTTACATTTCAGTTTTATAAAGCCATTTGTGTGTCCTAATTTCGTCATCAATCAATTTATACTTAGTTATATACAGTGATATTTTACAAAGCACACAAATTAACCAAAGCATCATCTGTCCATCGCATCTACACTTCGAACAACAGATGAAATCAGCATTTGAGACGATTCCATCATGACGGAAAACTTCAATAAACTTGTCTATACCGATAAATATAACTAAGTACTAAACAAAAGAAACAGACTCAATAATCTGAATACTTCATTAAATGTCAAAATTGGCGCCACTAGTATAGATTCGATTTCCTGCTTTCAAATGTAAAATTCGCCAATAGCCTCGTCTACACAGTAAAAATTTATGAATCGGGTCGACAACTTGGCACAAAGTCAATAACATTTCGATCTAACTGTAAAGTTAGGGGCTAATTACAGCAGTTTGACTATTAATCAATTCCATTCGACTAAGAACAAACAATGGCAGCCAAGTTCCGATTTCAACACTCATTTTGCAATTAAACAACGAATGTCGGAGAACTGACTTTATAGATAATCCCATTATTTGTTATTCGTATCATAAATCAGTGTTTAGATTCCGGTTATTTGTTTATTTCAAACTGACTGAATTCATAGGTAATTCATATAATTGCAGTGTTCGAAGACAACGCAAAATATCTTAAAAAACTAGTATGGCGCACAACTTAATTTGAAAAAAACAACTTCTAAATCTATTCAATAAAATGGCGGAATATTTTAACGCGAACAAATCCGTGATTTACGAGCAGACTATGACGCATGAACAAATTAATTCGAGAGCAAAACATTTTCGAGCTCTATTATTATTTGTCTCGAAGTTGTGAAACCACTTCCTCTGAAATGTATGGTTGCGAAGTTATTTTAATGAAGTGTAAATCTAACTGCACATATATTTACTTTAAACATGACACCGGTACAATTACCACCCACAGACAGCATGACGAAAGTGCAGGCGTGTCTGCATTCAAGGTGGAACCACTTTTGTAACACCATGTGGCATTTCCTGGCGTAAAAGTTAACGTTGTCGATTCTATCGTAGTGTTACTTAACCTTTTCTATAATGTCAAATTAAAAAATAGTAAACAAAAGAACGAACAAATGACTGTCTGTCTGAATGCCTTATGTAAAATGTACGACAGCGTAGGCATTCCCAGAATGACAAATACAAAATATTCACCATGTTCCAAAGCTGACCAGTAAAATCCAGTGTACGTGTGATGTGGGTTCGGTTGTAGAAGCTCACCAACAACCGTAGGACAGATCTATGATGAATCAACGGCCTACTTAGACAACGGTTCTTCACATAGTTACACACAAAGTAGTCACTGTTGAAGGAAAATTCGGAACTATTCGGATCGGTTATATTGCTACTACCTGTTATTGTTAAAAACTTCAGTCAATGTTCAATTATTTTCTATTTTAATTTTAAAATTACTATGAGAATCATATTTAATAAAAAAAAACACGGCCACAGGCACTCATATTTTTTTCCAGACAAAAAAAAAGAAATTTTATCTATTGAGATCATACAAAAGCTAACCGTGTGACGTTTCTATTTTTATCCATGTAGAAAATTTTCCTTAAAGTTGTAGCCGTGTAATTTAAAAACACAACATAATTAACATGGCCGTCTAACCGGCACGAACAAACGAGTGTGATATATAAATATGCAAGTTTTGGCCGATCGAATACGATATAGTTTGTAGGTATGTACGATATCGTGAGGCCCCGATGTTAAGTGGCTTTCGTAGATCACGAATCATGACGCGAGGTCGCCTGTTGATACAGATGGTACACAATGCGATGCAGTTATTTCGATACCAATTTATACGTGTCCACAAGGCCATCGGAGTGTTAATAAAAAGTCGTTCTCTTTCCGTAGACGAAACAACGATAAAATGTATGCGAATCCTGAAGAAATGCATGTCGGAACACGAAATGCGCTATAAAATTCGTCATTTCAAGTATTTTTATTAGCGCCAGACAGTGGAAAATCTTGGCGTTTCAATAAAATCTTTCATGTCCGCGCGGAGGCGACAGATTTACAAAATAATACTTCTATTCTCCACAAACCGTGCGCCAAACGTGAGACGGCATTCGACAAAGTGATCGTAAATTGGTACGCTGATGTTTATCAGAGTATATTATTAAATAAAATATCATCGGTGTTACTAAACTTCAAAGTAATTATTCAAATTGTTATAATAGTTTATTACAAACATTAAAGCTTCTAGAATTCGACCTTCCTTTTTACGTAAACGTCTATTAGAGCTCCTAATTTAGCATGTTTTATAAAGATCACCCGGTTATCCGGTTCCAAAAGGCCGGCATAATTTTATCGACTGCCAAGGGGTAATCATCTCTCATCAATCGACATTCTATTGGGCCCCACATCACTTACCATA
The DNA here is from genome assembly GCF_014839805.1 of Manduca sexta. Classification (NCBI taxonomy): domain Eukaryota; kingdom Metazoa; phylum Arthropoda; class Insecta; order Lepidoptera; family Sphingidae; genus Manduca; species Manduca sexta. The sequence goes on along the minus strand of NC_051142.1, from coordinate 843,907 downwards.
AGGTGCTGTGGGTTAAATTTGCTGTGTAAGTATACAAAAAGCAATATCAATGACAACATCAAATCATTGTTGAATTCAACTTGTAATATATCGCTATAAACACAAAAATATATTGGAAATGTAGCGATATAATGAATCACTGAGCTTGTCCGATCGCTTCGATTAGATAAACACTTCATACGGTGCGAATTACAGCACAAAATACGATTAAGTGTTTTTTTATGTTTGCCAAAGATAGAAATGGGAAATCTAGGACATCGACAATGACTAAGAAAGTAATGTTGACTAAAAGCGTTGGGTGATATGTTAAGAATGCGTAGGAACTTTCACATACAATTATTCGTTATGAGTGTATATTATGAAATATGGATGATTGACTTAATTATCGAAGTCCTTGGATCATGCTGTATGAGCTAATATTTTGTTTCAGGTTCCCGTAAATACTTAAAGATAAAACCCAACCTTGGGACTGTCATAGTTTACTTATAGAGGTTCGTTTGTGAATCATCGACTACAAATAAATAAATATAGTACATTTCACTTTTTGTAGCAGCAAGTAAAGTGGCGGGTTATGATCTACCATCTTAAACGAGTAAACTATCTTCTGTGTAGCGCTTCCACTTACTGGCACGTGGCTACATCAACATCTTCAAGAATCTAGAGCTATGATAATCTGACTTGCCGGTGGATCGCCTTGCTTAAATGCTTTAATAGTAAAACTAATGAATTATGAAATCTTATGTAAGTCAAACAGCATCCAAGTTCGAGCTCAGTTCGAAATTATTTTTGAATTATAAATTTATTGGATTGTAGGTACTATGTATGTATATATGTATTATAGTACAATGGGGCTTATGCGTAAAAGTCACTAGATTAAATAAACAAAAAAAAACACTAATCACAAGAGGTTGGGGAAAGCCTTTGCGCACCATTGGATCATCATGATGTTTATATATCAATAAAAGCTTAGCTAATTTTCCAATAACTTAAAGAAAAGACTGGACACGTTCTGCAAATTGATATAAACGTGTGATTTAAAATCCAGTTCCCAGTTTCAATGTTTAAAGCCCCGTACAAATAACGGATAAACTTGTCCTTTATCGTTAATTTATTTAAATCGTGGTAATCTTAAAGTTCTAATCAATATAATTGACGATTTTTGGCAGGTTTCTTTGCCAAATTTACAAAATTAACCTGTGAAAATGTTATTAAAATAATCTATACTAAGATTACCTATATATATAAATGCGATAATTGAATGATTGTTACTTAAGCATAACAGAATGGCTGAACGGAGCTGGATGAAATTAGGTACAGAGATAGACAGTCTGGAATAGTACGTAGGGTACTTTTTCCAGGAAAATATATAGCGGGACTTTTATAAAAAGGTATTCCGGATAAAATTGGGCTATATCCTTCTTAGGGGGTTTAAGCTATCATTATACCAAATTTCATCGACCACTTTTTGGTAGTTTTTGAGTTTATCGCCGTCAAACAGATGGGACGAGGAACTTCGCTTTGTATGTAAGCATGTAGGAAAACACAAAAGTATGTATGTCTGTTAAGTTTTCACGGCCAAACGACCAACGGATTTTATTAAAAATTAACATGTAATTTAATCATAAAGAAGGACAAAGACTATTTTTATCCCAAAAAAGTATATAGCAGGACTTTTAACAAGAAAATTTTTCACACGGGCGGAACCGCGAGAACAAGCTAGTATCTTCTAAGCAGTAGCGCCAGCGCATTCAAAGGTACACCAGCTTATGCTAATACAAATAGCTGTAACATAAATAGAATTTTAAGCTGCACAAATCTATTAATAAAAGCTGCCATATTCACTCGTATATTATGATAATCGCATACCAAATCGCGTCTATATATCAACATATATAATATAGTACGTATACCGTTATGTGGCACCGTCTGCGCATGAGACAATGTGATTTCAAAATAGACTCCAGTAGGTACGTTGGAACACTTGTTGAACGGATAGTTGGACAAAAAAAACTTATTTTAATGTTGCCAGTTTTTGTTGATTATAATTTAAATTATCGTTCATTATATACTTATTAATATATCGTTATCCGGAATTGGACCGCCATTAAATTATGTAACCAATCCAACGCCGAAAGAATTAGTCTAATCATTTCTGCGGTTTTGGCCATTTTGGTTTAAAAGGGAATAATGTCCTGGGTATATTATTGAATATTATTGTCATCTATTGCATGTTTTAAGTCTTGTAGTGTTCGTGGAGTGACTGTGAAATTTTCGGTTTATTCCTAGAAACAGAAACTGTAATATTACAATATTTAAGTTACAGCGATAGGCACCCTAAGTACTTATAGAGAGTGAAAAAAAATGTCACAGTTTTGGTCAATATTTCTTTCAAAAAGGCCATTGTAAGCTCCGGTTACTGACAATGGTATTTCTATGGACAAAACCATAGATTAATAAATATTTTAATTATTAACGTTATGCTTAGGTATTTGTTTTTATAAAATACATAACCTAACCGTGTGAGAGATATAAAAAAAATGTATTGTACCATTAATACAAATAAAGAAAATAGACAGGTATTATTATACTATGAATAGTCTTGTTACATCTTTGTTTTTTTTCAAAATGTGTTCTTTTAGAAATAAAGACAATTTAAATGTTTACCCAAAAAACCTTAATACATATAATAAAACGAAATAAATATAAGTAACATAACAGTAATAAGTAGGTATAAACATTCCGAAACCCGGATAAGACAAAATGATAATAATGTGGAAATAAAATTTCTTGTATTATAATATGTATGCTGTTATGTAAGTTGGATTTTAGTTCGTGGAGAGTTTCATGTTAACTGTGTAACCATTTAAAACGCTAACATATCATGTTCATGTTTTTTTTTTTGTGCTTTTTGTTTCGCTTGAAAACGTAATAGTCACATATGAATGTTCACCTTGGTTTAAATTCAGACCTTGATCCGTACGTTTCGAAATTCCTATAATCAACAGTGTTTTTTCCTTTTATTAAGCAATGTTAACCTGTTTAATTCTAACTCCGACGGACATTAATATGACAATATTAATATATTTTTTATTAATCTAAATTTTTTTCCTATTGGAATGTAATAATTAAAATAATTATGCATGTTGAACGGGTGAAAACACTTTTGTGCACGATTGTGTGTACAAACAAACAGTGGTTCAGGGAAGGCGGCGCGAGGGCGCGTGAGGGCGCGCGAGGGACGGGGGTGTAGCACCCTTCGCGTCACGTGACCAGCGACCTTCAGCCGGCGCACCGACCTTGAGCGCCGCTCGCCCCGCGCGCGGGTCAGAGGTGAATGCACGCTGCCCGCGCCCCGCGCACACCGCCCCGCGCGCCCCCATCGCACCTCGCCACCATGCCGCCCCAACTATATTGAATGCTACTCACCACGATCCTAATTTCGAAGTCGCTCCATCGCTCTCAGTAGCCGGCACCACTCTCCGAGTCTCCGGCACCCACCCGCCGCGAACAGGTACCACCACGATGCGGCACACCTTTCCCATAAAATACAACCGACAAGTTTATTGACATCGAGTCTCACCAACGATTGCGCAAATTAACTATCCTTCGTAGGTTTCAACACATACAATGTCTTCGTTCGAATTGGAACACACTTTTCGTTACTTATTAAATAGTCTGTTCACTGAAAAATCTCTAAAACAAGTAAAACATTGAACACAACGCACAAACGCAAGCGATCGTCACACAACGTCCTCTCACCTCCGCAAAACAAAGCGGAATAAGTTGTGTTGTGCCGCTCAGGCGAATGAACATGACATCTCGCGACTCACGGCCGCCAAAACAAAGGTAAATTCGTCGACACTTAGCATGACACCTAGCGGTTATCAACTTTAACGTTTCAAAATTATTTCTGCAAGTTTGCGTTTTACAATAGAGGGCTCTGATCATAAATAATTAATATTTAGGCGATATTATGACGCGCAGCACTATGCAATATTTTATTCTTACTATTTTAAAACGCTAGTTACTTGTACATAATATACATAAGTAAATCAATGATATTGAGTACCTAAGTAGTATGGAACACAATAAAAGGTACAGTCCGATTAAAACTTCTTGGCGCATTTGAACATCATACGTACGTTTCGATGCCCATAACTTGATATTATGTGCGAGACGCGTGTTTGTCTACATCCGAACTGTATATTCTATAGCCTATTCGCTTTTCCTAATTTTTCATTGATTGTAGTTGTACGTATAAATCTTAGAGCTAATATTTTTTCCGATTGTAGTCTGGCTACCGAGTCTGCACAATGTTTTTATATTCAACATTGACGAAATCATTTTAAACCGTATAGGCAATAAATATAAAAGAAAAAATACAGCCAAGCTTAATAGTTTAAATATATTATTATTATTATTTCAGTATGGTCAATTCTCTTTATTTTAAAGGTATTTTTTTTACATTTTTACATATACATTTTTAAAAAAACATGCATATAAAAAATGTATGACTCTCCGATGGCGAAGCGCAAGACCCAGGCCACCGGCGGTTAGGGATTCAAAGTGAGGAATCGCCTCACAATGCGCGCCGTGTCCAGCAATACTGCCTTCTGCATCTGGCCTCCGACCCAACGGCCAATTGAGAGCTTCCGAAGATGTTGGTCGAGGCTCTTTGGTATCAATCCATGCGCAGAAACGACAATCGGAACAATAATTGTAGAGTCCACATCCCACATGTCGGTAACCTCATGTGCCAAGTCTAAATATTTAGATATTTTATGCTTTTCGGCTTTAACAAGGTTATCGTCATGCGGAATGGTGACATCAACAAGTATTGCCCGGCGCGACAATCGAACTACTATCACAATATCAGGCTTATTGGCAACAATTGTCCTGTCTGTGATAATAGATCGATCCCAATACAGCGTTGCATGATCATTTTCGAGAACTGGTTGTGGTATATACTGGTAATATGGTACTTCAGAAGACACAAGACCATATCGAAGAGCAATTTGCTGGTGTATGATCTTGGCTACAAGGTTGTGTCTATGCAAGTACTCGCCGTTAGCAAGATACGAACAACCGGAAATTACATGCCTGATTGATTCACCAGGACGATGGCATGCCCGACAAATATCGACCGTACCGTCCTTCAGGATGTATTTCCTATAATTGTTCGTTTTGATAACTTCGTCCATAATTGCAAAGACAAAACCCTCAGTTTCCCCAAAGAGGTTACCAAAACGTAGCCAAGATACGGACGCAAGCTGGTCCACATCAGGTCCATGAAGGGCCCGATAGAACCGACCGTGTAATTCTTTGCTCTTCCATATTTCCCTGCGCTCCTTTATACCCAATACCAGAGGTCTCCGCCAGTTCTCTTTCGCCAAGGAAAGCGGGGTTAATCCTTTATCCACCATAACTACAATCCTATGCATGCCCACTTCACTGTGAAGGAAATAATCCCTAAGATTGCACACCTCGCGGTTATGCAAATCCTTAGCATTAAGTAAACCTCGGCCTCCACATTTCCACGGGATGTACAATCTCATCACTGACGAACGTGGGTGGTGCATACGATGTGCAGTCAGTAGAGTCCGGACGTTTCTGTCCAGGGCGTCCAATTCGGTCTGAGTCCATCTGAGTATACCAAAAGAGTACATGAGTACAGGCATAACCCAACCGTTGAAGGCGCGAATCTTGTTTCCACCCGATAAAAACTGTTGAGTATTTTTCTCAGGCGGCCAAAGAAACGTTCCCTCACCGATTGTTTTACGTCTGCACTCACAATACCCAGTGCCTCAGGCATACCCAGATATTTGTAGGTTTCCGTCTCAGAAAGGGATTTAAGTCTTACAGTCTCTGAGATTTGAATGTCATCAGAGACCACAACCTCTCCTCGCTTCACATGAATAACTGCACATTTATCTACACCAAACTCCATATTGATTGAGTTGCTAAATTTTTCAGTTATTGTTAATATTAATACTTAAAAATTTTGAATCACAAGACAAATTTGATGGTATTTATTTAGGATATGTATAACATATATTTTACATAAAGACATACCGATTAGATTAATCAAACCACTATATAGTCGATTTTAAAAATAGTAAGTAGTATAAAGGTAACGCAATAAGGCTCATCACTATTTGACATACGTCCGCGAATGTTTTTATCTTCGACGTTTTTATTACATCCGTAATCGCAAAAACAGCTGTGTTACACGGAAAAATATTACTATAGAAATAATAATAAACTTTTAATAATTCAACTATTGTGACTGGTATTATATAATACTGTTCACAAGTAAAAAAAACGTGTAGCAAAGCAATAAGGAAATGAGTCATTAATTAAACAGCATTTTGTTGCGAGTTCCAAGGCTGTGGTAGTAAAAAATCGTTTTAGTGGCGGATAATGTGTGATTTATCATAATGGTGGATGAATGTGACCGAAGGACTCAGAGCAAGAACACTTTGCTGAAGATAGTGATCTTAGGCGATGGCGGAGTAGGCAAGTCCTGCTTGATGAGCAGGTTTATATCGAACCACTTCGATGACCACAGTTTTCACACGATAGGTGTCGAGTTCATGAACAAGACTATTGAAGTTAACGACAAACAGTATACTTTGCAAGTAAGTTTACTTTCATGATGCCATTTGCTTATTTAAAAATGGATGATTGTGGGTGATTATCAGCGAATTTAAATACGGTCCAGTCTTCATGTATAGTTTCTCAAACAATTTACTTATTGGTCCTTTGTCTTATTTTAGTGATGTTCCCTAGGATATCCTGATATAATTTGTATCAATTCTTAGATGTTTACACAGGAAAATATGAAATTAATCTTGTACTTTAAACTGTTAAACTCTAATTAACTTTTACTGCTATATAATAAAATGAATGTGAGTATCATAAAATCATTAAGAATTTATCTTAGCAATATGCTTCAAAATTTATATACAGGGTGTTTTAGATATTGTATTACTAAATGAAGCAATATACTCATAACACAAAACTTTATTTAAAATAAAACTTTACAATGAGTTACAATTCAGTTAACATCATTCAGTTCCTGCATATTGTAGCACTTGAAACTTATATGCTATGTTCATCACCTCATAGTGTTAGTGGTATGGTATTCATATGGATAGTGACCACTGTACACAAAGTGCAAAACCCGCTATAGAGGCCCATGTAAATATTACATTCCATGATTGTCCCTTGTATGTCTGGCTGCAAATAAGCTAGCATATGTGTATTGATTGGTGAGGGAAGATCATCTCTTATCAGTCACTTTATCTAACTCTACTCCACTTGCCAGTAGGTGAAGTTAAGTCACTTTTTATGCCAGTATAAAATTAACCCTTTGAATATGCAGGCTGTTGGCCAAGACCTCAACGTAATATATCACATTAGAATCTAATTCAAGTTGCTTGAAAACCACCAAATATATGCTTAATTCACCACCATTCAGAACTTTGTAATTCTATATCAATGGTGGTGTAGTTACTAATAACTAGCTTGTCTCATTCAGTTTTATTCAAAGAATCAGATTTATTTCACTAAAATGCACAGTTCCCGAAAGTGATTACCAATCAGGTTTGCAGTATTAGGGAGAGGCGAATGGGATAACCACCCAGCGCTTGCACTTATAATTAGTTTAATGAAAAATGAGTTCTCTCTTTCAGCAATTGGGTAAAAAGAACATTTTAAGACCTGCTGTCCAAACCCTTGCAATGCCTTAGTTAAGGTCGCAACTGGTGTTAATGAAACCTGACATCCTCTTAGTCAAAGGGCTGATCGGTTTCAGTCAACCTATAAATTAAAATGTATCACAAATATATTAATTGTCATTTACATCCTTAATTTTCCTTGTAAAACTTTTCAGTGCAGTGGTTTGATAAGATTAGTGGCTTATTTGTTTATGTAATTGATAAGTTTTTATATGCAGACACACCTAAGTGTATTCTTAAGAATGTGCAGCGTCAGTAATATAAATATATTTTTTTATATTATAATCAGATGTTATTGAATCCTTAGAGCAATGCAAAACATGATAAAATACTCTGATCTAAAGTATTTAGTTTAATTCAAAGTTTTTACTACTACGCTCTTTCTGGCGACTGCCACGCTTCGGCACTCTAATTGGTCTAGCTCCTAAACAACTTCGCAGGGATTATCTTTATAATAGTAGCTATTTTTAGAAATAAAAATAAAATATATATAAATATGCCAACTTTGTGAAATTCAAATTTGAAACTTTAAAACATATTTTTTTCAAAGAAAAAAAATATTTTTTCAATTTCCAAAAATACAATAAAAAGCTCATTGAATGAAGTATTTATTTAATTGCTTTATTTATTTTATTGTTACATTTAAAAACTTGATAATTGGATTCGAAGTGGCTGATACCAGCCGGCCAGTCAAAACTTCAAAGTCCTTTAACTCGCTAACCAGACTTTATACTTTAAAAATATTTGTATCTGTATATTTTGTATCTGGATCGAGGACATGTACAGGTATAACATAATCAAATATAACGAAAATCTGAGACATCGAATTTTTTTATGTGCCCGCTTCACATGGAATGCCCCCATTGTTATACATATCCTGTGTAAATTCAATGTTTAATCTGCTGGCAAACCTAAAATAAATAAATAAAAACAGAATATATGTTATAATTAAAATATCCTTAGTAATGCAAGGATAAACTCAAATGAAATATGACAAATAAAAATATAGAAAACCTATATAAAATCATTTTGTTGATATAATTGACAGTACATTATTTTATCTACAGAGTTTATTAGTAATGATCAGCGATCAAACTCATGTTTGAATTATTCTAACAATTTTCATAAAAAAAACCATCGAATATATTTAGATTTTTAATGCATAATATTATTGACTGAGTAAAAAATATTATTGATCGCCTTGGAACTCGTTTAACACATGTAAATTTATGTGGTTTTATTCATTGGCACCTACATTATGATTTAATTGAGCTACACACTGCTTTATTAAAGATGTAATACCGATAAAAATTGACATAAATTTTATCATATCAGATACATATTTTTTATCAATTAAATATAAATTGATGAGAAAGAGAACCATATTTAAATTCTTCTTTTTTATATGTACGCCACTTAATAACATTATTAGCAGCTGGTTGACCATACTTATTTGCGCCTTTGGCTTACCCTAATGTGCTAAAGGCGAGAGTCTTACCTGCCCATAAAAATACCATCTAACCCTGTTCTTTTGTGATTCTTAGATATTATATTATCTATGATATTTATCATAAACTGAATACAAAAGATTTCACAGCGGCAGACATAATCGAATCTATACTAACTGCACAGATTAAATGTTGATCAGGGTCACTCTTACAATTAATAAATAATTTCTAAGCATGTCAAACAAAACTTTGTTCTGATTGGTCGGTATTCGCATACAATTAAAAAAAGCGATTGGGATAATTTATTAAAATGGCGGTAAATCGTAAAAAAACATGTTAGAACGTCGTTTCATATTTGGCAGAAATAAACAAAGTCATTCTAACAGTGGCGAAGGGTCAATATAACCCGATTTCTATCGGCTTCTTTTGTCAAATAATCTATGTAAAATATAATGGTCAATTCTATTTATTTTTAAGGTGTTTTTTTTTACATATTTACATATACATTTAAAAAAGAAAAAAACATACATATAAAAAAATTAATCACCCTCCGATGGCGAAGCTCAAGACCCAAAAAAATTAATTATTATAACGAATTCCACACCGCATTTATGCATACTATTAGTTTCGAAAAATTGCATCCTTCACCCCTGCTAACTGTGCACAATAAATAGACTCTCGTATACTTCACTAAATTGACTCGCCAAAAACACGTACGCGTTTATCATTCTATATTCGTTATCAAATATGCAATCATAAAATTAAGTCTTATAATTATATATATTTTTTATACCGCTAAATTAAAATTTATGCGATAATCAGCTGGGTTTTCCCCACGCTTATTTCAATGTACTACCTACAAGAGAACACGTTTATTTACCACGATAATAGTTCTATGGCGGATGTGAACGGTCTAATAGTTTAGATTTACTTTATATATAGCGTACGAGTCGGATTTCTCTAGTACTATCTCGTTTTGCATGGTTACGGGCAAGAGAGAAACTTTTAATGTAAATACTCATTTTTACCGTAGCGGACTAGTAGCTATTCATTGTCTTTGACCAAAATGTTTTTTTTTCTCTTTTATTAGGCTTCATTTACCGTTTAATAATGAACTAATTTTATTTCGATCAAAAATGTCTGGATTCTAAATTGCTGGCATTAAAAAATGAAGTTGATCAAAATTTGGTTCCATAAAAATAACTTTATAATTTGCAACAAGAATAACCTTCTTTACAAATAAAAACAAGAAGCAAGTCATTAATTCAGAAAAGAAACAAGGTCGACGTTAAATTACTGATTCGTTAAGTTAAAGGACTTTGCACTTAATGTCCTCACATGCGCTAATGCACAATCAAATAATGACGCGGCGTGGCGCGGCGCAAATAATCCTTGACTACTGATCGCCTTTATCACCATACAATAAGGATAAAGTTCATCTGCATTGTTATTTTCTTTTGGTCCCTTTAATAATGTAGCTGGTTGGCAATATTTTGAATAGCCAGTCTTCAGGGTTTGGGTCTTGGCCTCCAAGTTAACATATTTTTTATGAACATGATATGAAATGTATACTCCAATTAGGACTTTGAGGCCTGAGCTCGTCATATCGCAAATATCAATGGTGCTTCTTGTTCAGCAAGCTTACACAAAGTAAAACACGTTATATAATTAACAGACGGTTTATAGTTCGACGGAGGATCAAATAGACCTACCTGTCCCATCGTAGCAAGTTCCTAGACGAACTCAACTTGTTTTATAATGGAACGATAAATAACTGATTCAAAGTTGCTTGTTTTCCATCCTTATACTATAAAAAGATCTTTAAAACTACCGAAACTTAGCTTCGTATTGATTATGCGCGCCGGGTTCGTGTGCGGCATGACGCCTGAGCGCAGCGCGATCCATTTTTGGTATGAATTTTTATCTAGAGCTCGGGTGCTGTGCGCGGCAAGCGATCCGCCTCAACTCGGTTCTTGGATAGCATGTAAAACTCACGCGCGCACCACTGTAACCCCTTTCGCGTTCCTAAAATCCGACAAAAAGCAACTCGTCCCGTGGCGTGTTCGAGCGCGGCTATGTTGAATTGGCTCACGAGGCTACCGGGTACACAAATGATATAATACCAAACAGTGGCGAAAGGTGAAAATTTCCGAAAGGGACACGACATATTGAAACTAATATAAGTACATAAATGCGGTCTGCAAATCGTTCTGATGATAATTAGTTTCTATGAAAATTATTCATTCTATTTATATATAAAGAGAAGCCGGTAGAAATCGGGTTATATGACCGCTGCTATCAAATGAATTGCAGTAATATCTTAACATATTTCGTAAACTACAAGTTCATAAGGCTTCTTTTAAATAGTGAGACAGGTTTGAACTTCACCTTTCTAAAAGCAAGTTTGCCACTGTTATTTCGACATATTACACAACTTTAATTATAATAATAGTAAAACCGAACAAAGTTAATAAGCATCTCAGCCAATTCATTGCATAAGCGAGTGAAATTACAGAAAGTACGGACAAGTCCTAAACCTGTTACTGGTTACACGAATTGCGCCAAATTCTTATTCAAAGGCTGTTTCAATGTACAAAAAAACAGTTGCATTTTCCTTAATAATGTCACCCTGAACATCAAGACAAGGTGGACGGACGACCTGGCTAATGTCGCAGGAAGTCGCTGGATGCAGGCCGCTTCCAACAGGTCAACGTGGAGATCCTTGAGGGAGGCCTATGTTCAGCAGTGAACTTCATGTGGCTGAGATGATGATGATGATGAGATGATGAACATCAAGACGCCGATATATTATAATTGAATGTGTTAGAGCTATTATTGGGTCGTGAATAGAGTTGAAGGCATTGTTATTTGTTGTTAGTTTTAGTTACGTGACTATCTTGAGGAAAGTTTAGAGTTGCTATTACTGATATTAACCTAGGAAATGTATTTGATATAATAAATCGGATGTCATTTCTTGACAATAAATTAGCTTAATTATAATGTATTTACATTAAATATAATAATATGTTGTTGAATTTCTAAAACATAATGTCTTTACTTAGTATTCTGGCAATGTGGACAATCCTGTTGTTGCTATTTTCAACATCAGCTGTTGCTGTTCGTTGGACAAAATTTAATATCTTATTATTTTGAGTATATCTCAATTTTACGTTTTTTAATGGAATATTACACCACACCTAACGCATCTGTATTTATTTAAGTATCAAGTTGTTTATCCACCAAAGATAATATGTACATTTATTTATCGATGTGCACTTATATTTTTACAATTACATTTTGCTTCGTATGTTGTGCGTGTTCGCACGATGTTTCGATTAATGCGAGAAAGTTATACTTCAAATATGAAACTCTGGAATATGTTAACATAATCAACCATATAAATAATTATTATGGAATGAAATCCATTAAATAATGCATTCAAAGTTTTGTTTTGTGCATCATTATCCCCAATGTATTTGACCGTCTTAGTGTCATTTACCTAACCTAATGTTTATAACTCGTTCATATCACACCACTAGAGACTATCTTTTTAGATCAATTTAATCAGAATCTTAGGTACGCATTAGATACCAGGCGTTGCAATTCACATAATTCTAGTATTTTGGGCCTTCTACCCATCTTTACTTGCTGAACGGTCGAATCTATATAAAAGCTATTTCCACCATCAACAACCATTTAAAACATATTTGTTTCTCTACACATAATCATTTATTCCAGGTATGGGACACAGCTGGACAAGAGAGGTTCAAATCTCTTCGGACCCCCTTTTACAGGGGCTCCGATATATGCATATTGGCGTATGCCATCGACGACCGAAGCTCTTTCAACAATATAAAGATGTGGTTAAATGAGTTTTTACACTACGCTGGAGTGAAGAACGGTATTGAACGATACCCCTTCATGGTTGTGGGGAATAAGGTAGGTGGTATTTTATTTATACCTAGCTTTTGTTTGCGGCTTCGACCGCGTGATAGTTATTCCGAGGTAGTCCAGCTATACATTTTCCCTGGGAAAAAAGTAGTCTTGTCCTTCGCAAGGTCTCACTCTTTCAGGGATAGACAGACGCCGCGGGGGACTTCGTTTTATAATATTTAAGGATGTTATTATGGTATTTAGAACTATACGAAATTGAACGAATCAATAAAATCGGAATGTTTATTTCGTTTTAGTTAATGTCATAGTCTCGCTGCTTTACCTACAGCTGAGCAAAGGCAAGTGTGGTGATATCGACAGTAAACGCACCGCGATGATTTAGTAAGACTTTTGTCTGTGGTCAAAAAACGCTAAATCACGTCCTACCGTCGCTTTTTGTGCAGTGTATAATATCCAAGTTATTATTAACAAGGTGTGTGTCTCCGCATAAAAGAAAAGAACTCTACATTAGGATTATTGTATGCATTACAAATTACAATCGGCTTGTGAAACTCATACCTACCTCAACTGTATAATTTAAACTAATAACAATTTTAAATATGTAATTTTAAATTCCGTATAGGTCACAGAGATAGGAACCAGTTTTACTATATTTAATTTCGCTTAGCAATTCAAGTTATAGTTTACATTTATAGTTCGATTTGATTCTACGGCTTAGATCAGTTCCTGTGTATAAAACCGCAGTAAAATTTATTTACATCATTGTATATGGTTTTGTATTTGTTTTATTGCGCGGTCGTATATCAACGAGATGAACCGACCAAGTAAAAGACTCATCGTCTAAATTCTACACAACTGTAAGACGCGCTGGACAGAAACCGGTGGAGGCAGATCATCCGCTCCAGGTGCAACCCTGATGCTGACCATGATCCTCAGATATAGGGGGCCGACTAGAGAGAGATATGGTTTAAAATTCGATCATCTTACCTTTGGCGAAGAGTGACATTTTCCAAAAGGGAACCTGACACAACATATTATAAGTACTATAAGTATTATAAGTATTATAAGTACTATTAATGTAGTCTCAAAATATTTTCAATGAAAATTATATTTTCAATAAGTTACGAAAGGGAAGCCGGCATGAATCGGGCTTATATGGACCGTTTGCCACTGCATTTTACTTATATTTTTTAAATATTATAAATGCGAATGTTTATGAAAATGTTAAAAATAAACGCGCAAGCAATTGAACGGATTTGTGTGGAATTTGACACGCGCCTACCCCATGTCTATGCACTACTTTAAATATCCCCGTAATTTGCTCCCATAGAAAATAATTTATATTTATCATCTGAATATTTAAAGAGATGGCGCTGACGTCGTACCGTGTTTTAGGGCCTTCGCTACAAAAGTTCGAAAGGCTAATCACACGGGCGAAACCGCGAACAACACTTAGTGAGCCATAAACCTCGTTTACAAATAGGTATGGCATATTCAAACGGAAATAATTTCCTGAGAATAAATTAAACATGAAGTATCAATTTTCTAAGTATCTCTATTGGTACAAATTCGGTGCAGAAAACTCAACAAAACGGCATTACAAATTATTTTTCATAAAAGTTAAATTATATCCCTCCTTGAGCATTGTGTAGATCAATGGCGAAGGTTCCATAACCCGATGTCTATCGGCTTCCCCTTCGCAACTTATGTAAAATCTAGTTATCATTGGAACGATTTGCAAACCGCAGTTATACTTATTAGTAGTACCTATATGTCGGGTTTTCTTTCGGAAAATGTCACATTTAGCCACTGATATAGATAAAATTCCATCAAAACCTGAAAACTATCGCGTCGTGCGTAACTTTCCGTTGCGTGTACCAGCAAAGGTCAGGGCCAGCGAAGGCGCATAGTAATCTCATCGGCTTTACCGCCTGTCTGCTATCACGCGCTCTTTATGACTTTGCCTTGTACTAGAGCTGTTTACACGCCAATTTGGATTCGGATGAAATGTCATTATGAAACTTGGGTTTAACGATTATTGTGGTTTTATTCTTGTATTTGAAGTTCGGATGTGACTTATCGATAGTCGTAAATATATGTATAAACAAAACTGAACATTTTGCAGTACTTGATACCTATGGATCGATCACAAAACGGATTAATCAATTTTTTTTATTGTAATGGTCATTAATTATTTTTTATATTGTATTATTTTCGATATCGATTTGGAGATAATTATCAGAATTCGTTTGATTGCTAAAGATACATAACACTAAATATTTTTGTTAATAATTTTACATTAGCTACATTTCGCGAGGACTACAATTTGTATATAAAGTCGGGCACATCACATTTACGTAATATAATTAACAAGGAAACCTTTGAAGGTTATAACCCTTCGCACGCGTAAAGAATCAAATTATTTGTCATTGGAGCAACACTATCCGACCACATCGACCGCATACCTAGTACCTACACGTATTGTATAATATTGTGGCCTTTTTAATCTATTTATAGTTATTGCGAGAATAAATGGTTTTAATGACCAAACTGATGAGTCAATTAACTTATTATTGGATGGGATGGCAGTCTGTGTAGAACGTAACAGCGCCGTTTGTCTGGTGTGAGATGACTAACAAAACAATTACATATTATGGAAAAGTTACGAATGTCATAAACATCTTTACGTATAATAAAATTTTAAGAGACCGATGTCTGTACTTTATAGATATTGAAGGAAAACTAAGGGGTCTTTATTAGAGCTTCATAAGCCAAAATAAGTTTTTAGGTTTTTTTGGCTGTCTGTAGGTTTGTACGCGCATCACGGAAACACTTCTGCATGAAATTGAATCAAGTTTTCACTCGAAATATTTTTTCAATAGAAATTTGAGTGGTAAAACTTTGAATACCAGAAATGGATATTTTACTCTAATGATTGATAAGTTCCATTTACTGAGTTCACTATTTAACTTTTTTCAATGACTTCCTCCCTTTAATCCTTTACTGAACTTCAATACTGTGGTCTGGTATACTGTACCGATTCTACCAACGGGACGACTATTTCTCTCTAAAAAATAAAAAAAGCTAAAATGATGTTTGACCCGTTGGGGGCATGCGGAATTTTTAATGATAACGATCGTTTAAATGGTATTTGCATAAAGAAAACTGGGTCAGGGCTTTGTGTTATTCGTATTATTATTACTGAATAGCCTTTGTCAGCGGTTTCGACGCGTATCTTTAGAAAACTGCGCATTTTTCGAGATAAAAGCAAAATCATGTTTTTGTCCAAAGTTTAAGTATTCATTCAGCGAATTATCATTTGAATCGGTTTGGCAGTTTTACCGCGAACAGGTAGTAAACGGACATGTAAACTTTATTCAACATTTATATAATTTACGAATTTCTAATATTCATATATGTGATATAGCAACGGATTAATAAATGTATCAAGAAGATATTTAACGTATTAAACTATTTAATACACAAAGCTTAAGTTGTCGTATATAGTTTGACATCAGTTAATAACCGTTTTCAATAAAAGATCCCAATCTCAATCTTCAATCCGATTCCGAGAATCAACCAATCAAAATAAATCTATTGTAAACATGCCAAAAAACTTTGTTCTCATTGGTCCATTTTTGAAATAGATCGAAAAAAGCGATTAGGATCGTTCATTGAAAATTACGGTTAGTCGTATTCAAGCATATTAATATAATCTTTGGTAATTGTTCGCAGTCTGACGTATCATCGAAAGACAGAGAAGTGTCGTACGAACAACTGAAACAGTGGTGCGAGGACAATAAAATCGCCACATACATAGAGACGTCGGCTAAGAACGATAATAATGTGGTCGAAGCGTTCTCCATGGCTGTCCAGAGGTAAATATCACAATATACATTTTTATTACCTAAAAATATAAATGTCGGAGAATTAAATAAAATTATAATCAATACTATAGATCATAATAGCATATTTGATTTCATTGTGGTCCCATAATGTGATCATCATTTAGAATTTAGATGCCGTAAGACAATGTTCTCGAAATAAAATGAAATAGGTCATCATAAGCTTTTGGTTTCAGTAAAAAAAATTGTACTTAAATGTTTTCTTTGCGGCGCTGTAAATACGTCTTTGTACGTCGTTAATTGTCATAGATTTCCATGTTTTCGTTTTTATTATTTTGTGTTATTATTCAAATTATTTTTAAAACAGAATCCCTTTACGTCTATTATGATTACAGGGTTAACATTATTTTAAGGCGTCCCACGGCCGACATAAACCTTTCACTAACTAAAACAGGGTCAAATCAATATGTAATTAATTATTAATTACACGTAGGCGGTAAAAATAATTTTCTTGATTATTTATATCGTCATAAATAAATATTCGATCCAGTTCTTGTCATCATTTGTATTCATTAATTTGACAACGTGAAATCTTATTAAATTTTACTTTTTAGTAAATAAATAATATATAATAAACGCGAAAGTGTGCAAAGTTGTTTGTTAGAAGTAAACGCAAAAACTGCTGAATGGATTTGGACGATATTTGACATACAGTTACACTATGTGTGGAATTAATAAATAGGCTGTTTTTCCTCTCTGATAAGTACACAGGGCGATATTCCGCGCGAGCGTAGCCGTAAGCAACAACTAGTGACGTAATATTTTTCACGTGCCGCAGTTATTACATAAGTAACTGTTTGCATTGGTTTCCGGCAGTCAAGTTTGTTGCACTTACGTAATTTGACATTGTGTAGGTAGGTCGCCTTCGGTTTCGATTTTCCTCTCGTAAGAATTTTCCATATATATACAAACATTCTATGTTGCTCGCAGCTTCGCCGACCTGGCTAATAAAGTCATTAAAACGCTGTAGGGTTCAATAACACCATTTAGATGACACCTACGTCAAATATTTTTAAACAATCCATCATTTCCCATGGCAGAAAAATACCAGGATAAACAGAAACCTATGTGTTAATCTAGGATATGATCTACCCGTGTGCGAAACATCTAAATGCGTTCAGCTGTTTCTGTATTTACTTCTAATAAACAACCAAAAGTCAGTGAACAAAAATGTTCACTGACTTTCGAATTTATAATATCAGTCAAAAGTAAGATAAGATTTATAGTATTATTAAGATAGAAATAAGATTGCATTAATTCTGCTTTATTAAATGTTACTATGGAAAACATTTCTTCAAGTTGAGAGATAAGGAGTAGGTTACCCAGACACATAGTTATGCGACAGCAAATCTATTTTATAAAATTATGGGATTTAAGATTTACTAAAAAATAGACCGATCTAATAACTATCTAGTAATTTACCTGAACACAATTCTTACAAAGTCTTCGCCTTGATAAGGCATTTTGAAAGACCTCTTATATCTCTAAATTAAAGAAAAAGTCAAACATTTAATTGGAATGTTCCCAACGGCTTCTAACTCTTCGGTGAGTGCGACATTTTCACAAGTCAAGTTACGTATTTCCTTTAACCGTTTTGGACCGCATTGCGGCTGTTGGCAACGAAATCAATTGACATCGAAATATAATCAATTGGTCATAAATAAACCTTTCTTTTGATTTTAAAACCATGTATACAATTATTTCTCGTTTCCAAAGATGAATCTCTTTTTATTTCCGAACGTTCCGAAGTTACTTCGGCTATCGCCCTGACTGCTGTCCGTTGATAATTTAACCGGTCCACCAGAACAAATTGCTATTAATCTGCTTCATTAAGCATTATAATGAATTGCTTCTGGTTTTCGTAATAACTTCACTATAAGGATGGCTGGCTTTTCTCTCGACATGTTAATGGATTGGTTTACATTATTTTATGTTTAATTTATCATGTTCATATATATACTGAATGTTAGATATTCAAAAAAAAGTATTTTGCGGATTTTATTGATATTTTTTTTGTATTATAATTTTCTAATGACGTTTCGAAGACTTTGCAGCCTACCTACATTTTATATTTATATATATTTTTTAAATTTTAGCTATTACTTTATTTTTATTTCAATGTTTAATTTATTTTGTTTTGTTATTTTAAATTTTCCTGTTTATTAGTCACAGTTGGTAAATCAGGTCAATCATTTATTTTGTATTATGCATGAGAAAGAATTATTGTGAAACCACAGTTTGCGGGTGCACATATTATCTATCTGTATGATATTGGAACCTTTAAGTGAAGAGTGGAATAGCAATCAGATAGGTTGATAATTATATGGGCAATAATTATATTGTAATGACTACGAAATTAGTTTTTGTGGTTATTAAAATTTTGTTTTGACTGCAGTGTAATCATTTTGATAGTAAAGTTGTGCACAGGGTTTGATGAAAGATGTTATCGATAAATTACAAGCACACCATTAGGCCGAATGAATCGACGGAAAACACACTTACTAAATCAGAGTATATTGTTTTCCAGGTGGGTAGAACTAGAGCAGCGGGCAGAGAAAGAGTTGAACCTAATGCATCATCCTGACACTGTGACGTTACACGGACGAGGGCCCACCTCGGGCTTCCGGGCCACTTGCTGCTCCAGATTTAGCGACATATGAAACAGGGCTTGAAAGATGTGTGGATTGCTTATAGCGAATAAGCGGCCTTAATGTAGGTTAGTGATTTTGTTTATCGATATCGATTAGAGGAGTTTATCGACTTTGCAGAAATGAATAAACGGTCCCAAATGTTATATAGTGAATATGTAGAATGAACCAATCCAAATAAGTTGTTTGTTAACATTTAAGACAAACTGATTCCATTGCATAATGGTTTCTTATTCTATGTCTATTTTTAAGTTCGATCTGAATATAAATAATGGGATCGTTTATTGAAGTCAGTCGTGAAACAATATTTTAATCGGATTTTAGGAATATTAAATCAATTTCTCGTAACGATATTTGTCTAATATCGATAAACAATGGTTTTGAAACAATCTCATAAAGATTTAAAAAATTGGTCGATAGTTGTGAATAGGTTTAAATAGAGAAAATTCTAAATAAAGTTACTAAAACATGCACCAATATACTTATAAGAATAAGAATATTCAATACTTTTTGTTGCTTAACGGGCACTGTATAAAATACAACTAGAAAGGTAAATATTTAATCAAAATGCCAATTAAATATCACTCGTGATTTTCAAATGTTACTAATACTCTGCAATAGAGACTATGAAACGGAATTAATTTATACAGAATCTTGCTAAGGGGCCTAAATTATCGTTAAATGTAAATACGTATTGATTACATAATATACAGTGTATTTTACTTAATAGGTTAGATATCACTCAACTCGGTGTGGGGATAGTGCTAGTTGTAATTTATTGAGAGAGAAATACAAACATAAGCATTATTGTCTAATTATAATCAAATGATTTTGATAAACGATCCAAATCGCTTTTTCGATCGATCTCGAAATGGACAAATTAAAATAAAGTTTTCGACATTACAAATGACATTTTGATTGGTTTATTCCAGGGATCGGATCGATAATTAAGATTGAGATCGTTTGTAAAAAAAGGTCGCATATGAGTCTCCGACAATCTTACTGGCCTCATTATTTGCAAACAAATTTTGTTACTTCATGTCGGTCTTATATAGCAGTGGTAACTCCACGGTCGAAACTGCCCGTGCGCGCAGGTAAAACTGGCAAACAGCATGGTTCTACCACATAATATTGTATTTTGCCGGTTATCCGATATCTTGCGTGAAAAATATTACTATTATACGTCATACTTAAAGTATTGAATCGTGATTATGAAATGATATTGGCGTTCTTACTGTTATTTTATGTTAGTTACCCAATCAAAGACGTTTTGGTTGTGACGATGTATGTTTTGGAATGGTCCAATACGAGACGAAGTGCATTATTTTAACATTCCATTTTATTCGTACGAAAAAAGGTTATATTTTATATACCAAAGAATTTATATGCGAGTGAAAATATTGAGGTTTGAAGACGGTATGTTTGTTTATGATTTTTAGTTTGCTTCTTAAAACTATGGTTGCGAAAATGTACCACAAAATTCTACCAGCATGGTAGAAAAACCGTCCCATGTTTTTTTAAAGTTGGCAATACAAATTGTAAAGGTGTAGCCACACCGGCGGATTGCAACGAGGCACTATGCCGTGTGGAATTGCTATTACAAAGCTTTTTATTGATATTGGAAATATATTTCCATTTTAAATATTATAAGTCTTTTTTATGTTTTCATACATTTTTAAAGTATATTTGTAGCGTAATCGGCATGAAGTTCGCTTTCGTAAAGCGACTTTTAGAAGATAATATGCACTTTATTGCCATGTAGCATAGTGTTTATAATTTGCTTTTCGAGTTGTTTTGATATGATGTGTAACTGCACTTATAACAGTTATTGTGTGATTAGATACATATTAATTGTAGCATATTTAGGATAAGATGGATTATTCTACCTCCATTTATCTGATATTATCAAATGTATTCAAGGTAATTAAATCAGTATACAGTTTATAAGTGGAAATTCTACAGATAATTCGAATTTCTAACATAAAAAGTGATTCAAAGTGTCTCGAAGGTTCTCATGAATTATTCTGTAGAAATGTCACTACAAAACCCTTGTGTATTCTGCCTTAAAAGTATCAATTAAAATGTATGTATGGGATATGACTGTTAATTATTTCGAAAAATTATTTAACAAATTATTTCGGAAAATTTGCATTTGATATTTATTATAAAATTTTTGCAAGTATGTACGCACAAAAAATGTATTTTAAAAATAAATACCTATCTTGTCACCCTATTAAATTATCGAAAAAAATATTAATGTATTATTGTATGTATTTAGAATTTATATTGTGTTCTTTAATTTTCAATATCTAGATCTTTTTTTGGGAGTTTAACTATTTCTTACAATTTTTAAATAGACCGATCTATTAAAATGTATTATTTTGTAGAAAGACTACAATTCCGAAAAATATTAGATTTATAAATGAATGTTTGCATACTTGGGTTTATACATTATTGTGTTAAAATGAGACATAGCCTATTCGATTCAGCACGTAGAAAGGCAGTTATATAATTTTGAACAGCTTCTTATAAAACATGATATATTTCTAAATATGTTTGCCTTACGTGTTGGTAGAGATGTTAGCTAAAAGATGTCGTGGTTAATGCGAAAATTAATTTGTAAGTTTTCCTTACGAAGATGGTTGAGTCTCGAAAACATTAGTTATTTTGGTAACTTACGTCAGTGAAACGTATAATTAATGTAATGCCCTTATTATGTATATTATATACAAATATTCATAGACGTTGGCTAAAAGAACGATAAACTGAAAATATTTAAAATTATTCATATCGTGTGAATGCGTGTTAATTTGTAATATATTTAAATGTATTTAAAAATAACTTATCACTAAGTGCCTGGCTTGTGAGGTTACCATGTTAGGTTTTTTTCGCATTTATTTACAATCGTGCTAATGTGCAACAATTCCTCGAAAATATGAATGCTGAATACCTAAGTAATGTACAAATGTACATTTTGACCAAATGGTGCACTATCGGAATAAATCTTACTTCTAACATATTTTTAAGGCAAAACATTATGATTTTTTTTGGATATTAGAAATAAACTCAGAAACGAATTAATGGATTTGGATGAAATTTAGCACACGGTAAACCATGTTCTTGATTAACATATCCGATACTTTTGTGCTAGTAATTTGATTCTTGAGATATAATGTCTTTTTAAGTAGATGGCGCTGGCGTCGTACATTGTTTTAGGGTCATATGTAGCGGGAAAGGCCTTAAGCGGGCAAAGTCGCGCGTAACCTAGTATTTAATAATAAATGTCTTGTTGGTTTAAATTTATACTAGCGTGCTATAAAATACCATTTCATTTAGCTACCTTTGTGTTTGATAACCTGATTGAGTTAATCGTCATTAAGTACATAAACAATTAATGTAAAACACTTCGTTAGATGTCATGGAACTAATATTTATTTATCCAAATTATAGCTTAGTTAATAATTCGCTTTAATGGAGTCCACTGGGCTATGCTATCACAAACATCAGTTTTATTTTCACATATTACAACTGTAGGTGTACTTCCACGGATCAAGCTCCGAGGTTACGCGCAGCAATATTTACGACTGTTTTTATTAAACGATTCTAATCTTATTCTTCAATCCGATACCGAGGATAGACCAATTAAAGTAAGTAATTTGTAAGCATATAATTATTTTTTATGTTTATTTAAGGAGCTTGGTCGTAATTTCAAGGCTATGTTGTTCCGTTCGTGCTTTAATTTGTTTTCACTGACTTTTTTTTTTAATAAAACCCATTCGCCCCTTACGACGCAGTAACAGACAAATTGGTCTATTTTCGCGATAGATCGAACAAGCGATAGAGATTTATTGAAATCGGCAGTTAGACGTTTGATAATGGAATCGGTGAAGACAATTTCGGTTATTCTTAGACATGGTACTCGTTTGTCTACTTTAAATTAACATAGTACTGTCTCGGATACAAGTGTTACGCGCAATAATTTTGTTCGTAATGTTTATTTTGCTGGTGAGTGTACAAGATCCGTGTAGCTCCCTGTGTTTTGAGATATTTTGCTAGTGCACATTTGTCCTACAATCGGTTATAGTACGAAACTTAATTGTTAAGTTTTTTGCTTGTTAGACAAATAAAAGTTTGATTATGCACTGTATTACATTATTTTTACCTTTATCCTTCAAATCTTTATTATTTTTTGGATGGTATTATTCTCGGACTATCATATCATTGGCATAAATAAAACAATAACACCCATTTAAAAATTTAATAAATAATATAAAAACTACATGTCTGGGTACTATACTACTAAAATTGCCCCGGTCCGTCAAAATACATATGGCGGTTAAGATTGAGTAACTCGATGGCTCCTAAGTAAACTATTGTATCTGAAAAAATAACAATTTAGTTATTCCGGTACTGTTTACTACTAAACCCATTTAAATCTATGTTTAATAAACAAATAAGAAAATTAATTAAAAATCAATTACTGACTTTTTTAATAGGTTTGGCAGTAAATAATAGGTACCTAGATAACGAAATTTTAAAAAGAGAATATCGCTATTTTTTCAGATAAGATAGTTTACTTAGGAGCCATCGAACTATTACTATACATTTGGAATTATTGTGACAACAAACCTACCCCACGCACACTATACAAAATAATATTCCATTTGATCTAATTTTGGACTAACGTTAACAACAGGCATAAAATAATATTCGAGATGCCGACTAACATGGGCGTATCTGGTGTGATTTTGCTTCCTGCATATACCTACACACTTTTATGTACTTGTATTGAATTATTATGCTTCCTGTCTACGCACTTTTATGTAATTATTAGGATTATAAAAATCGCAATTTGCCCAATGGAACGAAAGTTGGAATTCAACTCTGGGCCATCTAGATACGCCCATGCTGCCTAACTCAAGGTCAGGGACTCATAGTGGCTTTCTTGCCTTAATGAGTTCTTCGCTCACTTCCCACAGTTTAGTCTCCTCAGCCTTATCGAAGGGATACGATGACTGATACTCTGCGCAGTCGCGGTAGAATTTTCCTGATTTCCCCTCCATCGTGTAGTCTGTTGCGCAGAACACTATTGTTTCGGACCCCTGGAAAATAACAAGAAAATGGTATGTATTATGTAGTGTGATCAAGACGGGGTCAATAGGGATGAAGGGGTGAATGGGGATAATACTGGATTATTATACATAATTGTTAAAATATTTTTTGTAAAATTTTTATGGTTATTGAACTTTGAATAATTGTCTCGGTTCATCTGTGTGTTGATATGTACCTGTTTCATACATATTAATCACATTTTAATTGTAAAATTTTACATACATTGCAAGTTTAACCAATTAATGGTCATAAAATCGGATTTTTAACTTCGGCCAGGCCAAATAATAATTGTAAATTATTTACTTCTGTTGTAACATTTTCCATTACCTTATTTTATATTTTTTATTCATTGTGACTTGAAACAATGTAAGTAATGCTTTTAATTAAATTACTTGCTTTTTTTACAAATATACTTCAATAAAGTCGCGAATATTCCAATTTGTAATTATACCGTATAATTATAGCACCTAGAACATTCTAGAATAATGACATTTTCAATATAGATTGCTACCTCATTTTTAAACCCAATATGATGTTGCTTTACAAAAGCATGTTCTTTGCATATTTTTTCGTCACAAAATAATGTAGAAAATGAAAGCTAGGCATCTAAGGTATTACATTACGAGACACCGGTACCTATGTCTCCGGTTAACCAATAAAATCTGTAAGTGAAAACTTTTAATTGGCCCTTTGTTGCTATTATAATTGCGTAAATCTGTATTAGCTGTAAGTTTGCCACAATAAATAAAATAAAAAAAGTAAATAAATAAAATATAGAGTCATGGCGGGGTTAAAACTTCAATTTCCTTGTGATAACGTTATTGTGTATGAGAAGTGATGGCATTTACCAGTCGAGCAAATTGCTTACGTCATTTAAACGAATAAATACAGTTGCATAAGTTTGTCTAAATTGTTTAGCAGGTGCTAATTTGTTGACATGTGAATATTTTATTATTGAGCATATTATATACTGGTGTGGATATTGTAATTCATGTAGATATACTCGTTCTTCACACACGCATCACGCCTTTATCCCCCGAGGGCTAGGCAGAGGTGCAAACAGAGCATTCACATTTCGGCTGTGTTGCGTGTCATGATGTGGTAGGGGGCGAAGCCATCGCCATATCGGAACAAATTCTTAACTCCGGGCTGACATTGTGTAGGTAAACCCAATACTATGCCCGATCTGGGATTCGAACCCAGGAGCTCAAACCGGTCTCGTACTCTCTACGCAATACAACTACGCCACCGACGCCAATACCGACATCATGTACATCATTTTCGATTTTTTAAAATTAAGACAATGTGATTCTTGTGACTGCAGAATCCAGTATAATAAATAAAAGATAAACTCACGACAAACCACATGGAAGTATGAAAAGAGGCGCGATTAGCTAGTTTTCCACATTTTCTGTGCTTTATTTCGCCCCATAACGTAATACCCCTATCCGTCATATTAATTCTAATCCCGAGCAGTTGACGAGTATATTCGTTTTACCAAGCCATAATAAATATCAAACAATAAAATTACAATCTTATCAATATGTCTTGACGTCATCGCAATAATCTTAGGTATTTATGATTGTTAAATAATTGCAGGTATTAAACACCACTTACTTGTTTCGCAGACCTCATGAACATAAGGAATATCGGAGCCATCAGGATGTAGTGGTACCATCTTATTGAGTGTCTGAAAAAAATAATTGGAAATATGAATTAAATAAAAGTCATTCTGTGAACTATAAATAATGAGTAGATATGTCACAAACACATCACGCATATATCCCCAAACGGGTATGCAGAGACGCAACCGGAACACCCACTTTTCGCCAAGTTTGTTCCGTCCCATGATGTGATATGATAGAGGGCGAGCCTATCGCTATATCGTGCACATATTCCAGTCTGGAATTTGCGCCCGATATAACGATAGGCCCACCACTTATAAATCACAATCCTCCATTTTATGTGTACTTGGGTAGTGAAATAAAACAATAAAGTAAACAGTAAGTACAGCACAGTACACCGGAGACTTCCGCCCTGCGCCGCTAACGGCTCGGAAGTGTTGCGTTACCGTTAGGCTGTACTGATCTTTATTATCAATACATCACACACATTATGGGATGAATACACACAGCGGTAAGTGGGTGCGCCTTGCTTTTCGGGGATAAAAGGTCTGAGTGTGTGTGTATTTGTATCCCGGAAAAGTCTTCTTCTTTCTTTAAGTGCAGGTTTTATTACGGAATGCCTGGTATAACGCGCTGATCCGCGAGTAACACCCAGTATGTACCTCAATAAATCGATTGTGTAATGAATTAACAATTCAAATTGCAACCCTTTATGTAAAAACAGCTACGAATATATTGGTGATTCGTATCACGATCCGCGCAGTAATAGAATTGTCACACGACATTGAACACAATGCCAACGCGATAATGTAAACAAATGATAACACTTGGAATACAAACAAATAAATACATTGTGGTTGAACGAACGGAAGAAAAGTTAATTATTGTGCCAACAGTCTTAATAATAGAAAAAGGTTATTTATGGTGACAATGATTTTGTTTTTTATGTTTCCATATTTTTTTTGTACGATCATAATACTAATAGATTTCTTTTTAATTAATGTTCAAATATGAAATGAAAATATTTAATGATTTAGAAATGGCAAAAGAATTAGTAAATATTTTGCAGCCTCGGAAAATAATTGAGAGACAGTTTTGATGATTACTAACGACAGCAAAGTCCCTTAAAGCAATTAATTCAATGATTGTCCATTATTCAATACAATAATAATCTACTTATATGTACCTGAACAAATTTGTGTAGCAAAATCCTGGACAGCAAGTGTTCACGTCAATACCCGATCCTCTCAGCTTCGAAGCCAACGCCCTTGCGAAGTACACATTCATCAGTTTGGAGTTGCTGTATCCCGGATTGTGGCGTCCAGCCTTCTTACCACTCTTAGCTTCTTCAATTTGAGCCCTTAAGTTTAAATCGTCAAAGTTGATTTTCCCTTTTTCGTGCAATGTAGACGACACGATCACTATTCTGAAAAAAAAAAAAACGATTTGATTTACTACAACCTTTACAAGTAATTTAACCGAAAGCTTGGTTAACTCATTTTATATCAGTACTTAAAAAATAACATGATAAAATCATTTATTAACAATTGCTAATACTACATTTTAAGTAATCAGCATGACTGCTCAAACACATGTAAAGATTATTTTGATTGCAGATAATAAAGTTTAATAACCAATATCATATTAAATAATAATATGTATTACAGATAGATTACCACCCATTAAAGTAATAAACCATACAGATTACTGAAACAGTCTTTTGAATACCACTAGATTTTATCACAGCAAGGAACTCTGGTTAATGAGGTCACGGCATACAGCTTATATACAGCTTGCACTGTTAATAGAGAGGAAAGGGCATGCTAAATGCCTTCAGTTTATTTACCCAATTAGTGTGGGCTTAATTGTGAAATTTTGTAACACTACCTTTCCTTTAATTAGCAGCTCATTTACACATTTCATGCAGTTCTTATCTATACATTCTACAAAGTATCTATTATGCATGTTTATAAAGTACTTATTATTAATTTATGATAGTGTTTAATGTTCCATAAAATAACATATTAAGCAAAAGGTATAACATATATTTTCATTACTTTTAAAAAAAATTGACAATGATGTTTATCAATAAAAGAAGGTGAGGCTTGATATTCTTAGTTTTATTTATCAACCATAACTATTTCAAATATATACTAATTTTGTAATAATATATAGAGGTAAAAAACATTGAAAATTGCAATTAGAATTCCTGATACTATTGAACCAATTCTAATAGTATAGGCTGTATCTGATTTAACTGCTTTTACATCGAAAAAAGCCATCCCACAGCAAAACTGCTAACTTTAAAAGAAACATACTTTTAAACTGCTTTTTGGAATTATTAAGGGACTTACCTGCTTGGTGTTGCTCTTTTCAAGTGTTCCATTAATAAGTTAGTTAAGTAGAAATGTCCTAAGTGGTTAACTCCAAAGTGTATTTCAAACCCTTCTTTGGTCTTTTGGTCTTGTTCTAAGGGCACCACCACACCAGCATTGTTAATAAGAACGTCAATTTTGTGGAAGCCAGCTTTGACAAGCTCCACAAAGTTTTCTATGGATTCGAATGAAGCCAGATCCAGTTGCATCGGGATCTGAAAAGTTTTATTTTTATTAGATTTTTGTTATACTGTGGCTCACTATCATATGAATCTATGCCTTTTACAGTAAAAAAAAATTAAAGGTAAATAAAAAGAAACCCATGAAAACCCAGTGTTCAAAAAGTCAGGAGAAAACTAAAAAATTAAAACTGTGACAAATTCAACAAATAGTTTAATTTTAATGGAAACTCATGAATTAATTAATATCTTTTAAAATTTTTACCTATCATGAAAATTTTAAGTATCCTTATTCCAAAATACACAACTATACTTATTTTGTTAAAAAACTACTTTGTCATTAGCCAGGTACATTGTAATAAATTTTATCAGGAATTTTATAACTTAACATCTAGTTATTTTATGGGCTATTTCAGTGCTCACCCATCACAAGCAGCCCTCCTTCACTACCACCATTTATTTATAAATAGTATTTTTTTACATATCTAAAACGTATTAATACACCATAACTGCTATATTTATTTTCCACTATTTGTTGCTTGCAGCTTTGCCAGCATGAACAGTCTTTCCCACTTACTACACAAATCCCTAAATCACTGCAGTGATGCATAGCACCACAAATATAATGCCAGTGCCATTTGTTTAAAATAAAATAATTAAAAATCCTTTTATTTCCCATGGAACCAAATTACTGGGATAAAAAGTGGCCTATGTGTTAATTTGGGATATGGTCTATCCATGTGCCAATTCTCTTTCAAATGTTTTTAGCTGTTGCTGCAATCACTTCTAACGAACCTCCAAAATCTACACATCCAAATATTGTCACAAACTTTCACAATTATTATATTAATAATATTACAAAAATGAATTGCTCAATTAAACATAATAAAAAAATGCATATACATTTTAAAAACAAAATAACATTATACCGAGTCATACAATGTAAAACAGATGAGATAATCAGGAGAAATAGATTGTGAATTACATTATAACTAAATATAGCACCACCCGTAGGAATGTTTCATATTATGTAATGATATATGTGGAATGTACCGGAATTTTTGGATGCTTGATTCTTCCTTGGATTTGGTTATGTAAAATTAATTTCATATTCCAAATATTTGAAAGTGACAAGTCTTTAGAAATTATGTTTATTGAATACTATTCCTAAATATTGGCAATTTTTTTTTACCGCCTGTTGATAGTTGGTCATAAATAAAATTGATGAAAATTATAACATTCCAGTTTATTCTATAATTAAAATTAGGCAATTGGTTTACGAAATCCGAAGCGTTTTTAAATCATTTAAATTAATCCTATTTTATAGTATTTCTATTTGGGTGCATAATTCACCCGGCATCATATCTATCCAGTACCTTATCGGAGTTATCGTAATAATGTAAGAAAATGCTGTAAATTATAAAAAAAACTCACCAACTCCCCGCCATTGGGCTGCTCCTTCCGAATATCAGCAATAGCCTCCTTAGCCTTCACTATGTCTCTGCATGCGAATATCACTCGTGCTTTCCTCCTCACCAGCGCCTTAGCGGTCTCCAATCCAATCCCACTATTAGCGCCGGTGATAAGAAAAGTTTTACCTCTCAAACAAGTGTTACTGGTACATTTAGCCCAATTTCTGGACCTCCATTTGCGAATTAAACCGATTGCCACTAACACCGAAATGGGTACGGCCGCGTACACAGCATTTGACGAAACGAGTATTGTCATTTTGATATCTTCAGTGAATAAAGCACTTAATAATTTTGTATTATTTTACGCACAAAATCGTTTTGGTACGATACCCGCGTTTCGTCAGCTGATGTCATACGAGTGTCATTGGGGCAGCCGCCAGGCCAAAGTTCGGTCGGTACGTTCGGAAATAAACAAATAGTCTATTCACCAATCCCAATCGGTCGTATTTTCTAGTGATGTGGCTATAGTTTTTTAATGGAATTATTCGATTATATCAATAATCAATATTTTGTAATTATATTTTAACAATATCTTAAATATATTATTGCTAAATATAATATATTCATTCATTTCATTAATGGTGTACTAGGACTCTAAAAAAAAGTATCCTGGGTAGGATTTGCAAGTTCAGAATCAGCTATCAAGTAAAAATTCATAAGGAAAACACAGGCATCCGATTTTTTGGCAAGTTATGTGTAAATTGAAATGATTAAGTACAATATCATTACAAAAATTAACGATATCAAATACATATAATACAACGGTAAACAAATAATTATTATTTTGCAATCTGATTACAAATTATGTAGGTATTCGATAAGATATCGATTATGTCTCTCATTCATGTTATTCATGTACCTTTATTATTTTATGATTTTCAGCATGAATGTTAAATTGTAAATAATTATGATACACTGATAATATTCACTTTTGTTACATTGTACAAGCTTTGTAAACGAGCATTTTATTTTGAGGTACAAAGTAGGTAGCGATGCCTGCTTATTATGATGACGTGATAAATTGATACAGAGTAATATCCATAGGTACGGTTGCGGTACTACCTACCGTGAAATTTCTACTAAGTAGGTAGAGAAAATTCCACAGGTACTTTTTTTAACAAAATGTATATTATACTTTTTGTACTTACGTCATGTTTAAAACTCACGGTTTATTATCGATTGGCAGTACAAGCAAGTTCCAATCTGCGGACCGACTTTCCCGAACTTACGATATCAATTCCAACTTGTAATGTGCGAGCCAATTAGCGGCTTGAATTGAAAATCGAATACAGAACAAAGCATCCTATCACCAAAAAGTTAAAATTGGAGTCATTTTAGTTGCCCCCGGCCCTCTTCGTTCTGGTTTGCCACCGCATCAGGTCGTATTACACATGGTGGGCCGGGAGGCCTATTTTTTGCACCTGGGCCCTCGGTTACTTAGCTACGCCGCTAGATGAGCGTTTATGTCAAGAAAATCCTGTTACCAAGGGGTGCCACACTGTGGAGGCAAAACAATGGATTTTCTTTTATATGCAAAAGTCACCAGCGTCTTTACCTAATAAAAAAAATGGGATAAGGTTCAATTTAAACGATAATCTTGTAGCTGGGCCATTTATTTGAAATGGTACATAAGGAACAACTAGATAAAAAATCTGGAGTACAGAATAATAAAAACAATTGATATGGCAACACTATAATAAATATAGGTAGGTATTGAATTTAGGTTTTACGAATAGGTATAGATTAGTCCAAAAACATCTAAATTATAACGCTTTATTAAAGATTATTAGAAAAAACGTTAATGAGACTTTTAAATATGTTTACGAATAATTTGTTTTCATTTTTTGTATCAAATTACAAAGCTTTTGAGGCAATTCAATTTACAAATGTAGTCAATTTAATTTTTATAACTGTATTCCTTTTTATATGGGTCATGAGTCATTTATGCTAATATTTAAATTCTTGTAAAATACAGCGATGGAAATGGAGATTAAAATTATTTTAACCATTTACATAATTTTACCTACAATTTAATGTTTAATCAACATATTTTACATTTTAAATATTTGATGACAATATCTAGACATAATTACAAAGTACATATAGATAATAACAATTATTAAAAAAAATACTCGGTAAAGCGGATCTCGTAGAACTTTATTACATGCATGCACATTGTAACACCATGAATTATTTACGACGTAGAATACAAACGATGATGAAGCACGATATCTCATAAATTTATTGGCACCATCATTGATTATAAAAATTCTTATTTTATATTTGTGCCGTTTTATAATTAAATGGAATGTATTTTAGTTAGTTTGACACACGTCCTCATATTCACGTACCTACAGCCGTAGAAATAAAGAAATACTATTTGTTATTAGTATATTTCATTCGAATTTCGATGCAAGGTCTCCAACTCTCCACTTGAAATAAATGCTTAAAATACTCTTTAAACAGTTCTTGATTTATATATATGAAATATATATTAACTTATCCATAAAGTTTATAAAAGCAGTGTCTTTTAAGATTTTTCATATCTGCTTCATTTCAAGTGAAGTCGTTTGTACATTGATTGTATGATTATATTCTCGATATTGTATCATTTCATTGATCTATCTA
The DNA here is from genome assembly GCF_014839805.1 of Manduca sexta. Lineage (NCBI taxonomy): Eukaryota > Metazoa > Arthropoda > Insecta > Lepidoptera > Sphingidae > Manduca > Manduca sexta. The sequence goes on along the minus strand of NC_051142.1, from coordinate 810,882 downwards.
AAGACAAAATACTAGATTTATGAAATTAAAAACTCTAATTTTTCATGCATATTTCCAAGCTTTCTTTTATTAAAAATTATATATTTAATAAGAAAAGCATTTTCTCTTTAACTCGTAAATACTCTGTGCCATTTTTGGCTTAGCGATAAACATTTTAAACTATTGTCGATTCGCATTAACAAGCTATCTAAAAATGCTATAATAGAATGTATAACTTGGTACAATACATTTCACAACATAGTATTATTATTCTTTGATTAAATTAATTACTTCCTAACATAAATAGACAAAAACAATGAATGCCTCTTTTATTTTTTAAATTCAAATCTAACATTTCTATTTCAAAATATTTTTTGAACATTATTTAATCTTTTCTCGTATCGAAAAATTGTATTTTGATTTATTACAGACTTTGTTGCGCACTATGATGATTATATATATCGAGAAAGATTTAATAGATGTCATTGGATAATAGCAGGGATTCTGGCATCAGCGTTAAGGTCGCTTAAGTCTATATAAATAAATTAAGCACACTAGACGTGAATAATGAGCCTCAGTATACAAAATTAAAATTACATTTTCACGTAGCAAACAATATATCAAATAGATTTAACTAGCTAACAAAACATATAAATTGTTCACACACGAGATTCACCTTCAAGAAATTTAGTAAACTTTGAATGGCGTAGGGAAGTAACACATTGTCACACCATCGATATATTGAATAAATACACCAATTACAGACAGTCTTGTTAGCTACATAACAATACTCTCACATGGGAGTGGACAGCTGGTGTCGCGAGCGGTCTACGCCAACGTCTACAGTTGTGACTTTACCATCTACCGGGGTCCCACTCTCTACTTCGCTGTCCGGCATGATGACACACATGAACGATTTACCGCTTGTGACGTCTTTTGGGTATATCGTCATGGGTATAAATCTGTCGCTCGTGCCATCAACGTAAGCCGCCAATCTCGAGTACACTTCGGGAAAATGCTTCTTCAGATTAACTCCTCGACTTTCCAGCTCGTTGCATATATTTTGAAAGCATATTTCCCTAAACTTGTGTGCTGTTGCGGCATTCTTTTCGCCCGCGTTACACATCTTTGATGTCAATATCAATGTTTCTCGATCTTCCGGTGTGCTCTTACTGTCCCTTCTGTGCCGTCTCCTGTTTTGTTCTTGTATCGCGGCGGTGACGGTCTTGCTGAGGCGTAGTTTGGCGCATCTCGACACCATCTGCCGTTCCCACTTCACAGCACCCTTGGTAGGCACTTCACTGATTACGCACACAGCCACGTACAATATGACTCTCGTCTCTGGATTGTAGCTTTTGCATAGTTTTACTACTTCCGTGTACAGTTCCACTCCCATTTCGTTTGGTTGCAACGAAGTCCACTTTAAGTACTCCGGCTCGGTGAGATATTGAAAGCCGTGGGTTGTGAACTTCTCTGCCGCCTCCGGACTCGTGAAAAATACCTTAACGACACCCCTTCCTTGAGCTAAGTAGCCCCTGTGAGCTATGGTGCTAATTTGATGCAAAGAATCGGCATCCTCTTTGGCCGCTGCTATTATCTGTCGGCACAGTGTACTCGCTCTGGTGTGTAAGCAAACTTTTCTGTGTTTCTCCCAATGAGCCCTCCTACATTCTTTTGAACAATACGTAGTCGTACAGTTGTGACAAGTTTTGTAATGCCTTTTAGCATCTGCAAGGGGAGCTCGCGAAGAGCATTTTGGATACTTGCACTTGACGAAGGCATCGTCTGTGCTGTTATCTGTTTGAAGAGAAGCGAGGGAAGTTTTGGAATCGTGGTGGGTTAAATGAGGTTCAGATGGGCGCAAGACTACGGCGTCGAGGCTGGTGCGGCGGTCGAGCGAGGCGCTCTGTTGGGCGAAAGGTTCGCTTCTGCGTCGAGAGTGGTCGCCCTGCGCCGAACGCGGCCGTCTCGACTCTTGCATTGCGACAGGATTATCAACTGAATCCTTGCCTGAAAGGGAATTTTTGATTTACATAGGATAAGGTCGATTATGTAACTTCAGATTAAGCACCAGACGAGTAGCAGGACGACTCAGAACCATTAGCATGAAATAAAACAAAATAAACTAAAATCAAATGTTATGAAAGATCATGCTGAAGATACCATCTACTTGGCTTTGGTTCGCTTTAAGGGCGTGGTACTTACTGGCAGGCGTGGAAAGTCGGTATTATGCTGTGAAGATATTTGGGTGCGGATAGTGTATGTATTAGTCTAAGAAGTGCAAGTGAGATAAATAAAATATAAAATTGGAACGGCTCGGACTTACATATCGTTCCTACCTGGTCGGTCGTGTTCGGGACTCGGGTCGGTAAATGAGCTCGGCTCTTCGCTCGGAGTGCTTATAAAGCGTGAGGCTGGAGACGCGCTGCTGTGGCCGCTGCTGGCCAACTGTTCGTACCGAGGACTCTGGGAGTCAGGAACGAGGAACTCAGTTACGGATTGGACCCAGCTCAACTTAACGAACAATACCACAATCGTCATCATTCATTTGGACTCTTAATGATATTTTTATAAATGGGCGGTAAATATACCTCACTCATTAATCGGATTTTTCCGAATTTATAGACTAAGCAAAAGATCGAAAAATCTACATTTATTCATATTCGTTTAGTACCTTGCCGCCCATCAAATAATAAGGGCTTGTCGACTTCCTAGGACTCGGCTGAGGAGTGGGTATCCTCGCCGGCTGCGACGGCAAGCCGAGGAGCGAGTCCAGTACATCTTCCAAAGTGGTCGAGCCTGGCGAAGGCCGGGCGATACCGATATTCAAGGAGCGTTGGGAATCCTGCCAGTCTGGAAGTAGGTAAAAGGTTTTTAGAATGGATAAAAGGGTAGGTTATTATTGACGAAGGATTTCAGTGTATTCAATGTTGACGGTAACTTGTCTATCTAAATATATAAGATAGAAGCATTTCTTTAATTCAAATACAGCAGCTTAAATCTCCGAGTACCCATATCAAGACTGCTAGTGGTGTTATAGATTTTTAAATCCACAGTTTATAAGTCGCTGAACCTATGAAAAACCGTTTCCTATTTTCTTACTCACCTTTCTATTTGACCGTACTGCGTATCGCACTCTATTGCTTAGATAGTACGCTCTAATTTGACCTATAGTCAATAATGAATGTGCTTTTAAAATATTAACGTTACTCACCTTAGTTAGTTTGATATGAAAGCATGTTTACTCATTTGGTTGATTTTGGAAATATTTGTGCGATTCAGTGCTTCTTTGTGGAAACGTAATGCGAAACGAAACGTCACTTGTGCGAATGTGCTCGAAATTATACTCTTTAAAAGCGTAGACAACACAGAAATAAAAATGAAACAAAACACATAAAATAAAAATGAATATATTCAATAATCATTATAATTAAAACGTAACTAAAAGTACAATGATTGAAATGTTTTAATAAGAAGACAATTTATAATTTTAGTCTTCCAATCCTTAATTACATGAAGGTACCGAGATTCTATTAACAAACATATATTATTGTCTAAACTAATAGAAATTACATTTTCTTTTAGGTACTGTTCAAGAGAGCTATGGAGAAGAAATGTGTTCCATTATGATCTTTCTACACGAAGGCATAACATCATAGACAATTATATATTATATTCCTAGACATTAAGTCGACGATGATTCGTGACGTATTCGGCGGTTTTTCGAGGCGGTGCGAATTTGGAACGCAGATTTCACTTTTTCTAACCTAATCAGAACCTGTATAATTTACTTAGGGACTAACCAAAGCCCCAACATAAATTACGAGGTGATTTAAGTAGAAGGAATTTGTAATTTAAACTTCAGACTTAAATATCACTCACCACCGCATTTTGTTTATGGTTCTGATAACTGTTGCCACTTGTAAAAACATAACTTATGATGTAAAGTAGGCATTTTCTCCATATAAATGTGTTTGTGACCTGTATTAAAGCTTCGGTTGTGATACGGAATTTGAAGACAGAAAAAGTTTATTAGCACCTAAAATAAAATATAGCAACATAATGTATTTACAAAAAAAAACTAGTTATGCATCTTGCTAGCTTTAAACTAACTGCTAAGTTATTACATTAAAATAAACACACAAAACAAAATAATTTAATCTGTACATTGTATGTAATTATCAACTATTTGATATAACTGGTATAAATGACAGATTTTTGCAATGTTTTCAATATGGCAATAATTCTAAAACAATTAAACTTAACTATTGACTATTCCATTGTCATAATGAAATCGTTTTAGGTACCAAAATTACCAATGAATCAGTGATATGTCGAGTTTATATAATTATTTCTTAACAATGTTAAACCTCTTAGAAGAAATGCGTTAATTCTTTGCATATAATTCTCAATTTTATTTAACAACATTTATCTAAAGATTATGTCTCTCCATGTTGGCGGATGAGAAAACTTGCATTTTTCATTCTAATAATACATAAATTTTACCCTGATTTAATAAAAAGTCCGCCAAATAAAAAACAAAGCTGTGATCGTGAATAACACATAAATTAAAACTGTAAGCGTCTACAAGCCAGTGCTTTGTTTCCACAATGCAAAATTAAAAACATTTTACAAAATGAACTGAATCTGGGAGTCCAAAAATAGTGCATAATATATTTCACAAAAATAATAATAATACGTATTGATAATCATAATGGTCCTGAGTCTTACACACAGTCTATAAAGCTCTATTACACATATAATATATTTTCTTTTCGTAAAATTAAATCATTCGGTACCAACTAAACGATTTAATTTCACAAATAAGAAACTAAATACACAAAACAGCACAAAAATAACGCACAGAGTATTAAACATAACATAAAATTAACAAGATACACTGCAGGTTTAGATTTAGACTACTATAAATGCATAACCTCATTATCTAGAAGATAATTTGTAACGAGCAACACTAATCTGAAATATAAGATTTTCATGCAACGTTTTTTTAGTTGCCTTACGACTGACTAAATATATGTACCCAGAGCCGTAAATTTTTGAATGTTGCCCGCTTAATTGAAAATATACTATTTTGGTGGTATTATCGGGAATGTGCTAGTCGGTGCATCGAAACCTGCAGTGCGTGGCGTGGAGTGGTCACGCTCGCTCACCGGGCGCCGCGCGATGGTCGAGCCGCAGCGACGATGGCGGCCGGGGGTGGGGGGGAGGTAACGATTCCGATACTACCAGGGGGGTCTGCGGTGACTCCAGGGGTTTAGTACCTGGAAATGCGATGATGATCATGTATTTATCGATCTTCTACTGATTTTTATGTAGTTCTGTTGATGCAGAGCGATCAAAATAGGGAAAATAAAGGGATATATTTCAATGGTTTATTTTAAATAGGATAGAGATCTTTTACGACACTGTTTCAGCTTTATACCTATGTGATTATAATAATACCATTAACTGATTATAAGCGAACAATAGGTTCTACTAAGTAGTATGTATGGTCATCTTTATGTGAAATAATCGCTTTAAATGTACTCACCAACAAAAGAACTTTCGAGCCAATATAGTTTCTGACTTGATCGCGGCGATGGTTGCCGATCGATGTCGCCGTTAGCGGGTTCGAGTCCCGACACGTAGTGCACGATAGCTGACGTCACTTCCTTGATCGACGTTTGGATTTCCTCCGATGCCTTTGACGAAGCGGACTGCGTTGTTGAGTGTTGGAGCAGGGATGATGCTAGTCTAGAAAATAAACTTGGGTTAGGTAGTGTCTTCGCTAAAAGTAGGACAAAACGTTTGTGTAAAATGAAAATATTTTACGTCAATCCCATATCATTCTGTATCAATAACATTGGACATTAAATTTTTTTACGTCAATTCCATATCAGAGTTGGGCAAGCGCAGGTTTTGTAATTGTACAACGAAAAAGAATTTGTACGATATTCTGAAATCCACTATGCTGCCGCATTTTCCACATGATAATAATTGTAATTAACCCTCTAACCAACGGAGTTTAACTCAGAAGTACCTACCCTGTAGACCGGTGAGTCGAGAAGAAATCCGTAAATGGATTTGCCCGTGTTAAAAGAAGACCTGATATATATTTTTTTATTTACAATCCTTATAAGTATTGTAACAAAAGCAAGGAAGAGTAAAAACTATGACACTAATAATAAGTTTACTGCGAGTAGCTGACTCATGACTTCATCAGACAAATATGATGTCATTAACTAACTAACGCACAGGGATTAATTGGAGGTAATGTCAACATTATGTGGCCAAGGCGATAATTTACTTGGTATGCAAATTAAAGAACTTAATGTATGCATAGTAAAGACAAATGCATAAAGGTATAGCTCCGACGGTTTATTGAGCAGTAGATATTATTCTTCAGGTTACAGGCTACAGTGACGCCACCCAATGGCCCAGGGTCGGGGCAAGTTGATATAGAGAATGAGAAAAGTATGAATTATAGGTAAAGTCGAGACATATGTTCCTCCTCCACTTCCCTTCCCCCGCTTTAACAATAACATAGAGCAGAGCGTAATTGTGCAAAGCAATGCTTTTTTCTTTGCGCGCCATACAAGGTGGGGACCATGAGCTGTTCACGACTCTTTAAGGCCTCCACTGCGTACACAGCATACGCAAGTAATCAAAATGGTACCTCTCATGCGGTGTTCTAGGCGTAGAGTTTAGTCGCTCCTGACTCCTCCATCCAAGGTAGGGCTGGCGGGCGCTGAATGAAGATCTAGCTGAGGGCGAACACAAGGGGCTCGTGCCGCGAATGCTGCTGCGGGTCGACGAGCACGGGGAAGTCTGCCGGAACGTTAAACACAATTAGTTAAAATGTAATTAGTATAGTATTATTATTACCAACCCGCACTAGGCCAGCGTGGTGGATTAAGGCCTAATCTCTCTCAGTAGTAGAGGAGGCCCGTGCTCAGCAGTGGGCAAGTATATAATACAGGGCTGATATTATTATTATTATTATTACAATTAGTATAACACTTTCACTTAGTTGTAACTGAAAGGTAGCCTGGAAGAGATCGTTTGTAGCGATAAAGCCTCCCATTGTACACCATAGATTTAAGAAAATGCATTAATTTGTATTTGTAACCTAATCGATGGTTTAGCATAAATCACATTATCCGTACAAGCCTAAGGGTACTTTAGTTTGGTAAAGTTTTATGAATATCCAGGAAGGCGAGTGGTCGAAGCGAGTCTCTTGTGTAAGTATATAATATTTGTAACAACAATTAAGGAAGTCGCTAAGAATATAAAAGTCTACAAATCTTCCCGATTGTCTCCTACGTTTCAATATTTTCAAGTATAAACACGTGTATTTCGGAAATACCCATAAATATCGTATAAGATTAACCGAACAGTATTTGCAGATACTTATAGTTGGTTCCTCACTCAAAGGGGAACGAACGAATACAAAAAGCCTGAGAGGAAGCCGTGTAAGTGCCAGTAATCGTTCTGAAGGAGCATTAAGTAAAGAGGTGACTTAGTAACAGAAGGAATAGCTTCGCGGCTGTTGAACCTTCCGTAATTGATATTAGGGCTGCGATTGGAATGATTTATGAAATACGTGATGTTTCGGATATTCAGTCTTTGCTGATATTAGATTGGTTTTATAATGTATTAATATATTCTGGATTTAAAAATAATTAACAAACTAAATTTAAATTAATCGATGTAATTATTGGCGACCTTAGTTTTATTGGTACTTAGTTGATTTGTTTGCCTTTGAAATAAAACCTATTTTGCGGATTTTAACGCGAACATTCGAGTCAAACACTTTTGCTTTGAGAAATTCCATGCTTTAAGACATTTCCGTTACTTTCAAAATTTGTCGATCGATTTTTAAACGATTCTGAAAGCTGATTGCATTTTCAGAAGTTAAATTTAATACTGTAATTACTACGAAATCTCTTACCTGATTAGAATTAAGCCGACTGGTAGACCACCTTCCGAAGCTGGTAGTGTGTGGTGAGAGTTGTGGTGGTGGCGGCTGCGCATTGGCGCCGCCGAGGCTGCCCAGGGAAGTGGTTTTGGAGTTGAGGCCACTCCAGCGCGCCGCCGACGCGGACGCGTCAGACAATCGCTTCCGAAGCAGGAAACCCTCCCGCGGGGCTGGTGCGTTTTTGTACCTGCAGGCAGGAACGAGGTTAGTGTCATTTATCATTCGAAATCAAGCCGTCCTACATACGACCGGCATTTTAATATGACAGAGTTAGACAATTATTGTTGTCTGAAATAGCAGATTCTCCTTGCAGCTTATTAGTGTATTTATGTACTTGTTTATAAATATATATTTATTACGTTTTATAATTATTACATACATTTGTTTCATCGTTACTTTTATTATTTATTTTCTATTATAGATTCGCCTCTGTTTATCACTTCAACATCGTAAGGTTGATGGGGAGAGAATGCCCATGGCATTAAGTTTGTCTGTACACATTGTGTGCGAAGTGTATTACATTTAATTATATATTTTAATTGAAGGGAATAGGACCGACAAAATTTATAGTGAATCTGAACGTTGAAAAGTAAAGAAATGATTTAACTTATGTATTCAATATTTTAATCAACAAAAACTATATGCAATATGCAACTATGTGCAACTACGTTAACTACAATCAGTATGTTATAAATAGTTATATCATTCCGTTTATAAGTACCTTTTCTTATTATTAGTTGATTGGAGCTATATCAGATGCCCTTGTATGATAAGATAGTCAATAACTGGTCAGTACTTTAAGTAATTATTGTAATAGAACTATCTAGCCAGCAAAGGTCAATGTCAATGTCGTATGAATAACGGAAATCGCTTTTACGCTATTATATAAGTCTTAAAATAGCAAGACACAGTTATAAACTATTAAGAGAACGGGTTATTTCCTATCCTGTAATTTTATTGAGGTTAGATGTAGACTGGATTTTTTATCTTTGAATTCATATGTACCGTTTAGAACAAATTCAGTTCTGTTTGTATATATGAATATTGTATATGCCGGAAAACGTGTATACGAATTTGGATAAGTTAGAGTTTCTACTAAAATGTATTTATTGTATAGACCATATGGACAGAACGGGATCTGGCTCAAGGATAAATTAGCACACAGTTATTAATGGACGTTCACTTAGTATAGTGTTTCATTGAAGAACTGAGATTTTTGTTAGACATTGTAGCGTTTCGGGCTAACTTATTGTAAAAACTATAAAACATGTTAGAACCGGGAAAATACCATAAAATTATAAAGTGTTTTTGCGTGATGCACGAATCCATTACTTCAGTTAGACGTATAATGGTTGTCTACGTAGAATAATCTCCGAATGGATACCAAATTAGAATAATCTCCGAATGGATTATAGTAGATGAAGGACGGGGAGAGATAAAACTACTTATATTCAAAAACAATTCATTGACGTAATGTTTGAAAATTTATTTTATATTTTTTATGATTTATTTTACAGTGTTAATGCCATTTTGTAAGTATAAGCTAGTTTATTGATAGAGACAAAACTCCACTAATAAATTCGGCTGCTATTTTACAGCGTATCTTATTACTTGATGTATAATGTCATTGCCGTGGCAGTTTTTCCGATCGTCAATACGCCCAAAACGTATTCTGTACTACTTTGTACGCAAACTAAGATTTTATCAAAAGTTTTCCAATGTGACCTTTGTGACACGCCTGAGTTTCTGACATGTGTTTAGTTCTCAGACACAGTCGCCACTGAAACCTGTTGCTGCGGCGGCTAAAATCACACAGAGCTCTGCAAAGCATTTTCCAAGTGACATGAAAGTTTTCTTTAGTGTTTCAGTACTTAAAATGAACTCTAACGTGAGATTGCCTTTGAATTGTTTTTGAATATTAATTTGCCGTTAATCCGATATTCATTGCGTGCTTTTTAGGATCAAAATTATTTAGAAAAAATATTATATGCCTGATAATTGTTTGATATATAACATAGTTATTATTATTTTACGTAGTCTTAATATAAATTAAGAAAATAATAAGCAGAATCACACTATATATTTCTAAAGTGTAAGCTGAGAAGAAAGGTATTCACATTCCGCCTGCAATGCCTTCTATTAATTTCTAATTACCTTCCTACATGTAACAAGCTGCGATTTTTAACCATCGTCACCAATCAAATCAGTCACAGGTGCCGTTAGTTAAAAAAAATTGTATAACCTAAATTATATCGAACACAATTTTATTATTTTCAACCACAATTGCCACAATCTCTATTGAAGGTCATCTTTCTAGTTGTCAGAATTGTTTCTTGCATTAATAAGATGCTTATTCCGCGTTAGTACGAACGACTGCAATTAGGACTCTGTTAATTGAAATAAAGGCCGGGCATTAATTATCGTGGGACACTGTTATGAAGATGAAGTACGCATTAGCATATTACTGGGTTAATAAGACTTATCAAACTGCTCAAGATTAGGCGTTCAGGAAATTGCTCTAGTAAGGCACTGTTCAATGTGTTTGTTAGTGATATTAAATATTAATTCGAGTTTATAATTATAGGGATAGCTATTTAATTCGGTAATGAAGGACCTAGGTAGCGTAGTTTGGTTATAAGGTATTTTAATGTCATTTATAATAATATCTTGCGATATTTCGGCATAATATGATAGAGTAAATTGTTTACATTTAATTTCAATCATACTAATTAAAATAGTTTCAAATTCTATTTTTAATATAGCTGAATGGAAACATGAAGTTATCTCAAGAAGTTTTTCTTCTAAATCTGATCCAATAAACAATGTAGAGCGTAGCCTCACGTACTCCTGTATCAATTGCCTGTCACTGCAACCTTGACACGTTAAGGCGTGAAGTGAAGCGAATAGGTTTATTATTAATTTAGTATAACATTACTTAGAAAGTTATTTGGTTGCGTAAGTAACAGCGACCAGTCTGTTCGATTTTGGAACTGCAAGGTGAAATATGCTCTATATATATATATGGAAAGATAACTATTGGCTAGATAAGTGTTATATAGTCACATGAACACAAGATGGAATTTCAAAAACCATAGGTGTTAAAAACATGTTCTATAATCAATGAGAAACAAACGCAGTGGTCAAGATGTTTAGGGCGCAATTAATATTTTCCATCAATTCAATAAACAAAACCAGAAGTTTAATGTACTGCTATTGTCAGATAATAATGATTTGCACTACTCACAATTAGATTTGTTTAGGTGACTAAACGAATTAAATGTTCGAGGAAACGTTATTAGTAATGTGTTATGTACGGAAAAAATAATTATTGTAATCACTCACCATTCCGGCACATTGAGCTTCTGCAAGGACCTTTGCACCCGCAACTCGTGTTCCGATAAAACGCGATCCGAATTCTTCTGCAGTTCGTTCTCTGGAGGCTGTAACAAAAAAATAAAATTTGTTCAATATAAGTATGCCCAAATCACATTGTAAATGGTAATGGAAAATTTATTACCTAGAAAAGCAATTTCCCACTAACATGGCTTCTATAAATGGATTGAAATAATAGTCGTGATTGTTTTGCATAATTTATTCGAATGTATAATTTTAACGAAATTAGATTTGTTAGTCAGCAATTACCGATTCTTGACTATCATGATAAGTTTTCGGAACTAAACTGTATGTTGATTCATAGAATGTTCTGTCTGCTTTAATCGCCTTGTTTTCTTCAACATTGTCAAATCTCAAGTCTTTTAGCGATGACGAATCCATCATTTTGCCGTCAAATTTGAGACTTTGATATATTTTATATATCGCGAATCTAGCGTAGATAGCTTCGTCATCACCGTCTTCATCTTGAAGAGATCGTATTGATTGCACTTCATCGTGGGATTGGGCAATTATCTCTTCTGTTGATCGTATAGACTCGTTGCTTTGCACTATACTGTCATTAATGCCACATGCATGCACTATCTCAGACCAAGATGCGCAAGATTCTTCACCCGAAGCATTACCAGGGTTCATCTCCTCTATTTCAGGGTAGACTCCTAAACAATTATCATTATTTTCCGATAGTCCATATATAGAATCGTTCCACAAATCACTACACTCACTTTTAATATTGCTTAAGTTGAAACTAACTTTGCGTTGCGATTTTTTTAACGTCGAAGTAGTTGCTATAGTGCCAAGTTCAAGCTTCGTTTGCACTAACTTATCCTTTTCAAAGTCTGAATAATCTGGAACATCGATGTCATCAAAATCGCTGTCTCGTTGCGGTGTCACAATTGACTGTTCTGGAGGAACATTTTCCAAGTTTTCGATTGGCGGCGGAGGTGCACTTTCTAACAGGCGATTGAAAAAAGCGCGAATTCTGTCGTCATTATTAGTTGTCTCCAACTTCTTGCTAGTATCAGTCGTATTCCTGTTCATTTCCACAAGCGACGTGACTCTTCTTGAAACATTATTGATGGAGCCATTGGTGTTTGAAAGTCTGAAAGTGATTTCAGATGATGACACATATTTTCTTTGTGACACGAATTTTTTCACCTGTATTTTAGATTTCCATTCACGATGTTTGCTCTTAAAGCCATGTATACTTAACGAACTCTCATCTTCTGATTCACTTCTCGGTATCTCGGGATATATTGCATAATAAATGTCACGCGTGAGCGGTTTCACATATAAGTGTTCGGGTTTGATTTCTTCAAAAGGTTCCATTTCCTCCGTCACCCACACTGTGTCCAATCGATACCAAAATCCATTTCTTTGAAGCACCTCTTCAGTTGTCAAAAGCACTACCGACACCATTTTAGTGAAAGGTCTTTGCACTTGAATGAGAAAAATACAACTGAGATGAAACATTTTATAAGATTTAACATTAACACTCATTAGGGAATAAATATTTGGCTCAAATGTTTTCCTCACATAACATGTTATTTTCAAAATATGACACGTCATTAACGTAATGATCAACAAGTAAATAAATGGTTTACCATTTGTGAAAAACATTGATGATTAATTAAGCATGAATTCTCATTACGTAAACTGCGATCATCGGTTTAAAAAGTTTAAAATTGTCATCCGATATTCGGTCCAAATGATGGTTCAATGATTTGGAAAAATGACAGCTAAAATAATTTCAAGGGTCAGTTGAGCTTTTGCTCACAATCTTTTAACGGTATGAAAGTATCGCGGAGCTTTAAATTGGAAACAGAGCCGGACTCGAAAGAAAAGGAGCGGGGTTTGATTCCATGGAGTATAGAACTCACCCTGATATCGGATGAAGTTAGAAGTGCGCACGGACCCAGCAGTCCTACGCTTTCCCAGCAAGTCATCTCCACAACTATTCAGCACATTCACATACAGCGTCCGGCGAACTCTAATTCACCTACTGATAGAATTATCTTGATGCACCGTGCCTCCGTAATACCAGGTTACGTAAGTCAAGATAACTCGATGTAAAATTTGAAAACAAATAAAGCGACTACACACAAAGCTCCCGAAGGCCGGAGCCTCCAGAAGGAAGTGAAAGAAGCAAGCTGCAATATCGAAGCGGAAAGCGTTCGCCAATCAAATCAGAATAACGTTGCTTATTGAACGACAAAATCCAATTACGAGACTGAATCGGAGCGACCGCGGGGCTTCCGAGCTTAGGGTCGCTCTGCGGGCGGGAGCCGTCGATGATGCTGGGTCTGGCATGCGGCGAGCGGATCGGTCTCACGAGTCAGCCACTGCGGCACTCCGCGACGGCTGCAGGAGTCCGTGGGGACAGGCGGCCGCGGCGCTACCTCCCGCCCGACTGAGGCGCGCCGCGTGTCCTTGGACACAGCGCATGCGGCTTTCACACACCCTTACTATTAGATTCTAGTGCCTTTAACAATAATTGTATCACGATGACACATTTCTTGTTTGCTTCGGATGCTGCTAAGGTACGTCCTACATCGATTGTAACGATTTTCACATACGCTGCACATTCTAGTATTAGCCGGGCCAATTGTCTTCATCCTTTGTGTTACGTCGATATCCGACGGCGCTAGACGGTATTATGTAAAGATATTATATACAGAATCGCGCTCCTGTTTAAAATTCTTTATAATATAAACTTCAGCTTTAGACGACTGCTAAGAATGAGTAAGTTATGAAATGAAGCCGAAAAAAATAGGGGATTCAAATATTGCCGAGAATACGTTCGAAAAATATATTTCCATTTCTATAAAGAAATACTCGCGTGTACGATAAACATGTTGGAACTTTGACAATTTCATTGACGAAGGTCGATGCAAGATCTATAGCTCTTTGTGGTAACTTAGAATTTTATGTTTTATTTATAATACTGTCAAGGCGAATAACTGGTTTGCGTTAAAAGTGGGTGTGGCGTTGCGTGCCATGTTCGACCTCGTGTAACCCTGGATTACGAACAGCCTATTTAGGTTTATAGTTCGTAAAGATAAATTATAACCGCCAAGTTGATAACCGACATTTTTGTACACAATAGACATTTTTCCCACGGCGTTTGTTTTGTAATTGTGATAAGTGGCGGAACTAACGTGTCGAAAGATGTCGCTTAGAACATAAATTGTATTTCTATTATAGATTATTTATGTTTATTGGACTATTGTGGTAGGTCACGGAATTATTTCTTGAATAAAAATCATATCCTGTATCATTTTAATGCTATTGATGGTACTTATATGTTTTACATTTTTTTGTTATTGTATCTTTTATTATAGAACGCTGTCAAAAAATGTCAAGGTCTAGAAGCGCATTTAAGTGCATTTATAAGCAATAATTACCATATAAAAACTATAGAAAATTATACAATTGTTATTCTAATAATAAGTCAAAATTTCTATCTCAAAGTGTGTTTCTCATCAAAATGTCTCCTATACTTCAACAATTTATAAACGTGCAAAACAAACGAATAAATATGGATGTACGACATAGAAGTTACCTCCATGACATAGCATTTTTACAAATAACCAAATTCCTTACGCGTTCCCTTTTGAATTATTTCCAAAGGTAAGACACGAATATACCCCTGACCCAAATATACGGGGCAGTGCGTGTGTTCCCTACATTTAGATTAGTCTTTGGCCAAATGTAGATCAACAAAGCCGAAATTGGGCGGCTTTTTTTAATACTCTCGACTTGTGAAAGATGCTTCATATTTAATATTCTAATCCATACTGTTGGTGGTTGATGATACATAATATCCTTTAGAATTATACGACTTATGCTTGTTTTTCAGGAAAAAGTGGTAGCTTACTCGTTATCTCATTTCAGAAAAAAACTTAACTTGTTCCTGCGAATTTAGGAATAATACGTATATTTATAACAGGTACGACTGGAAATGTTTAGGGGAAGCCGATATTCATCAGTGGGTTTCATGGCGCTGGTGATGATGATGATGATGACGCATATACTTATACATTTCATAGAAAGTATTATTTGCACAATGAATCAATTGAATTTATCGCCGAGCTCGCATTCTAATATGATTAAATTAACCATTATGAAATTTAGTATAAATTACTTCACAAGTTTTAAGTTTTAAGTTGGCTTTGTGTACTAAACCACATTCACAATGTGGCCTGTAAATGCTAATGAACATTATGAACTCACGAAAGGTTCAAAAGTATTTATGTCTTCAATTACATTAATGTTAATCAGATTATAATTTAACAATTTATTCATGTTATAAATATGCTAAATGGAGGTCGCTGGTCAGTTAACATAATAGGTTATAAATAATTTAAACTTTTTGTTAAGCGTCTGATAGCCAAATTGCTATTTCAAAGATATCATGAATAAAAAAGCAAATAACGAGACTTTAGACTTGCAATTTTTATTTATTACCAAATTTATGAGAGCTTTGGTACGTGTACAAACGTTCCTTATTCTATCAAAAAAAATATGGTTGGCCTATGTTTTAAATAATGAGTCTAACATTCGAAGAGACAAAGCCTACTTCACGTAATTTATGAGACGTTTAATATGGTTATTATTTACTAAGGAATATTAATTTCCATATCCCACTTTTTTAATAATAATTAAAAAAAATATGTAGTACTAAAATTATACATTAGAATCCTTGGTAACATAATTACCGCTTATGGAAACTCCTTTGCCCCAACTCTATTATGAAATGTCATACTTAACCTACAGGTGGCGCTTTATTTAATTATTCTATTAAGAATACTAATACCAATATTATATATCAGTATTCAATTTAGTGTAGAGAAAATAAATATGTTTAATATGTTCTTTATTCTATTACTTCTTATCAGTAACTGTCAAAGTAATTATTACTTTCTTTTAAAACATGTGACACATCCTACATGTCTTTTTTTGTTTTCCTTAGCAGTACTCATCGTGGATATTTCTAGATCCATTCTTAATACTTCATATAAATGCATTTTGTTTCATGCTCACGATGTTATTGTTTCAATTAAGCGTAAAACGTTAGAGCTCTTCATAACTCGGTCTAACACAAACAGAATGTTAATCACTTACATAAATACCTCTGAGATATGTAAATAATGCTATTATTGTATGCAAATCCCAGTGTGTAGGTATTGCAAGTGTTAATGAAGACAATTTACATGTTCCTCGATAATAGATGGCGTGTTATGTCTAATTATCACACGTTGACGTCGTATAGTGTTAGAGCGCTCGTGCGAATCTTCGATGTCAGGGATTATGGGGAATTGGGTCAAACACGGGCCCGTATTGAGACGACTGAGGGTTTAAACCCTAAGGCAGAATATTTTAAATAAAATATGTGAAAATTTTAAATTAAAATTATTAATTATTATAAAATTAACATAGGACAGAGCGAAATTGAGCGTACGGAATATTAGAAATAGATTTGGTGAAATTATTCGTGTTTTAGAACCTCTTGGGCAGCTGCCCCTCCCTGCCCCCCATTGGCGCCACCCTTGGCAGTAAGTAATACAGTAAGTAACAAGTACGTGTACTATGGTTTATAACGGATACATGTCGGCCATAAACATGTAACCAACAAACCGCGTTTACTTTTATTAATGCAGAAAGGGTTTATGGCCCCTGCCAGCCCCTAGTTACGCCCCTGGTATGTGCTCGGGTTTCTGTATCAAGATTGTTCTGGGATTTGCCTTAAGGGCGTCGCGCTAATCACCGGAGTAACATATGGCGGCCATAAAAGGAAACTTGGTTGGTGTGTTAATAAAAGTAGGAAAGGTTATGCAGGAGCGTAATATAATATCAATGGCTCCTAAGTAAACTATTGTATGAGAAAAAATCGCGATTTTTACTTTATTAACTTTTCGTTATCTAAGTACTAACATACTCATTCAATATAATCTTTGTTCATTAACTTTTTTTCTTATTTTTTCAGGTATGTTATAAAATGTTTACTTTAATATATTGAATTCTATATGAATACATATTATATAACAGTCAACAATAACAAGAATAAACTGTAATTTATAAAAAATGGTTCATGTTTGTCAAAAAGTTTCATACAAAAGTAGTTAAAGCAATTACGTAAATCGTTCTAGAAACGAGGGGCTTCTTAGAAATAACAATTCAAAGAAATATCAAACAAATAACTTCACATAAATATGTAAGATATAAGAAATAAACGTAATGGGGTTCTTATCAAAGAGTTTTAGTACAATGAACTTCGTCACAGTTGACCTTTGAAGAACCGCTTGAATTTTACCCAAATGTAATAACCAAATATCATATAACTTTATCGATACTCTTTTTAATTGAGTCGTGACATGTTACCAAACATATAGGTCTTATCTGTTTCATAAGAGAAAGTTTAAGTATGAAATATTATATCTCTAATCATTTTATTCCAAACAATAACATTATACTGTTTTAGGAGCAAAAGATAGAGCCAGAATCAATACATAATATTCACGAAGTTGCATATATCAAATACTCGTACTTTAGATGACATAAGAAAGAACGCTATTCCATGCTGAGAAAGGCAATTAATTTGAACACAACTCAATTAAATTGAGGACAAAAAATGCCATTACACTGAGCACACATCGCTTTGATCGGCCGCTTTGACGTCACGTAATGAAAACCGGAAGCGCAGACTGTGGCATCGTTCCGCCAAAGCTTTGCATACCGAAATGTAAACATTGTATATTTATTGTTATCAAAGCGTGCGTTCGTTTCGCCGATTCACATTTTCCGTACATTCGAATTGGCGTCTTTCCAACGTTCGATGCGCTTTCCGACCTATTTATGATTTGACAGTTTTGGAACGTTACTTTTTTAAATACAGAACGACATGTGTTTGATACATCGTAATTCGAATCTACGCGATCTTTCAACCATACAGCTGCTTATTTTTTTCTATATTATTATATTTATAGATAGATACCTAAAACTGTTCTTTCTGAGCCCTCTTGAAGTTAATTCAACCCTCTACCACCATCCGTCATCCCTTGAAAATAATAGCCGTCGCTTCTCACGTGTCTGCCAAAATATTTGTTGGCAGTACAAATAATGTTAATCGAAATGCATATTTATATAAACCAAATTACTATTATATTTAGATGGTTTTAAATACATTACTAGTAACGATTATTAGGTATCTTTTCGGTAATTTATCTTAGGACGAAAGGTATTTTTTTTTACTACATTCCTGAATTGGTTTATATATTGACTTTTTTTGGCTTTGACTCTCTAATTAGCGTCATTTATCGATAGTAAGCCATTGTGTACGTTTTAAACAGACTAATTATTTTAATTATGCCGTAATTCCTTCTTTAATGTCAACGTGACTAGTGTATTATTCTATTTGTAATGATAATAGCTTGAGTACGTGAGAAAATAAATATTTCACCATTAGTTTTGTTTTGTAAGTCGTAACCACTATGTTTTTGTAATATTTTTACTAGATACTATTTATTTATAATTTCCATGTTTTAAACCTTATTGCTGTAGCGTTATGAGCCACTGGTTTGTATAGTTAATGTGAAAGAGTGTTATTATTATATTTGATTATTTTTCCATTCGTTTTTAGAACGTGTGATATATGGAGAAAATATAATGTTGAAACTGTGGTGTTCACGTAATATTCTAAGATTTAGTAATTCTACAAAATCTATATCTTTACTATTACATAAAACTAAATAGTTTGTATGTTTGAACGCACTAATGTCAGGAACTCCTAAACAGTTATTGTTTTTTTTCACTACGTTGCACCTGAGTACTATGGGCTACTTTTGTTCCAAAGAAACCTTTTCACGCAGGCGAAGTCGCGAGCAAAAGCTAGTTATAAATAAAGTTAAGATTGTCACGTAAATGTCACAAAATTCGTGTCACGTTATTTTCATTCGGTTCCCAAATTACAAACACGAAACGTTATCACACGCTACAGAGTTAATACGAAAAACATTAATTTCCTTTTGATGTGTATTGGTTACAGATATAGATCTGTGATATTAAAGTATCGCATATATATCCAAACGTAATATTAATTTTTATCCTTCATGATATTTTGATTTATGCATAATCGCTATCGCAGGCATATATTGTATATATTATTTCTTGTGTGTTTTTTCGAGACAATTTTAAATAAAACAATTGTGATTTTTGGCTTTTTATAGTTTGAGTAGCTTTAATTGGAAATTCAACTATATTGAAACTAACAAAAAAATAATACATTTTATATTTTGTATGTTCGTAATGGATAAACTCAACAACTACTTCACCGAATAGGTATATCCTTCCATTAATTAGTAGCTATTATTACTGAATGCTATAGGAATTTTAGCCCGGTATTAGCCCGGACGGAGCCGAAAGCAAAATATAATATATAACAATAATTAAATGCATCCATGCCTGTATAATCTACTTCATAATTTGCAGTACACTAACTCTATAATCAACAAACACGTCAACAAGTAAGTGAGATAGGATTCCGTCGAGGGTAGGAAAGCCATCACCAACTAATCCACACAATATCCTGCCATCTGTCCGCCGCAGTCAATCTAGCTAAGTGGGTGCCGCGACTGCGTCCACTAGTAAATTGGATAAAATTGACCACTCAAACTATCGTCCGTTTGTAAAGTCAATGATGCCATGGGCTTGGAATATTTTATCTGGATGTGGATGTTCCGGATTAGAATTGGATCTTCCCGTGGTAATCGGATGCCGTTAATGGTGTTACAAGGTGTTCTATTTCTATGTAATTGTGGGAAGTTATTAGGCTTTAACCTAATGCTTTAATTCAGTGCCTTCTGCAAACTGATGGTTAGAGTCTAAGATGTATTCACGATTGCATAATTTGTTTAGTGCTAACGCGTACTGTGGATATCCTGCAATCGATTTCCAGATAGATAAAGCAAGAATGTTCCGAGTTATTCAATCAGAAAGCTTTGCGTATGTGTTTTAAAACTAAAAATCTTACGTGATTTGGGATAAGACTATCACGGTTATCATATCATAGCTCTAGCTCGCGACTCCGCCTGCGTGAAGAAGTTTATCTGGAATAGGAAGTAGCCTATTCAGGAATAAGGTAGCTGGCTCGCTATTAGTGAAAAAAAAATCAAAACTGGTTTAATAGTTCCTTATATTAGCGCGTTCAAACAAACTTTTCAGCTTTATTTATTAGTATAGATTTGTCGAATAGCGACATGGATTGGCCAAACTTACGCACTAGTTACGTTCCTAAGGATTTTATCGCGGTTTTAATATTTTTAATTTTCTCTCGACGTTTCGAAGACTTTGCAGCCTTCGTGGACACGGGTCTTTGCAGTCATCCGAAAAATAGTTTAATTTTAATGTCTAACATTCGCGTAAATATAAGAAAGCATTATACATTTCTCAGGTTTTTCATTTGGGGTGAAGCTGAGCTGAGGATAGTAAAGTATTCTAGAATAATGTCTGGCCAGCGGACGATCGTAAACTAAGATTTTATTGCAACTCGTATACGAGCCTCAATCTTCACATGCACGAATGAGGTCGGCTGTAAAAAAAGTTCTGTTAATTCTGTAATATTCTGTGTATATAAATCAATCGATAAAGCTTCTAAGAACATAATTGTGATATTTATCAAAGATCTATTTAATAACTCTTCTAATTTTTTATCATAAATTATTGTATTTATGTGTAACTAAATGTGCCCGCGCCCCGCCCTCATGGAAATCCTAATATACTATTAACTTAAACCTCCCTCAAAAATTGCACTACGTTTTAGTAAAAACTGTAAAAAAATCCGTTCAGAAGATTTTGGGAAAATCCGTTGCATACAGACAGTTTTTAGGACTTCGTGTTTGCAATATGTATAGATAGATTTATCACCATGAATCGTATATATTTTTGCTATATATCGCTCTAATTACATGTTCCAGAATTGTTAATTTGTGGGAATCTTCAAAGAAACGAATTTGTGTTTGTGACCATTTTTAAGTTGCTATAAATTGATCATATTAAAGATAAATAAAAAATGCAACCTATAGCAAGAAAAACAGAAATTAGATTTTAGACAATTCCCACAAATTAACAATTTTGGAATAGGTCATTGTTTTATTAAGAGAGCACATTATATTTTTAGCGTATCAAATGATGCAAAAATAAATATTAAATAGAATTATTGCATAGATTCAAAGCAATACTAAGGATCAAGAGCATCAGAAAGAGGGAAGTGTGACCCGCATACATCTCATTTAATTTTTATTGGCCGCCATTACTCACTGTAATTTCATTTGTATCTTCGTAATAAATCTTTATAACGCTTTTATCGTAAACGGTAAGTTGAAATCATGGGGAGTGTTAAGGGTTGGGTGTTATTCCGAAAGAAATGCAAATGAATTAATTACGCAAATACTTTTAGAAATACTTAATAATGATTTATTATTGTCATAACGTTATAAGTAATGTCGCTTGTAGAGATTACTACGTGGGAAAACACGCAAAGTAAAATTGTGTAAAATGTTTGTCTATAAGTCCGCTCTGTGACCACAAATACTGAATTCTTCAAAATCTTCGAAACGTCGAGAGAAGTTATAATATAAAAACGCGATAAAATCCGTAAAATAGTTTTATTTTTAGTAAACCCATCATTGATATTTCTAAACAGTGCATTCGGGTAAAATCGGATAAGGGAAAGATCGTACATAAGCGGCAAAGCCGTTTCTTTTTGTCCCAGCCCTTAAAAAGAAACAGCCATCATATTTCTCAGCTGATGCTACGATGAAGAACAGGTGAGCTGTGTGTAATCAAACCAAAAAGGTCGATTTGGCTTTTTTTAACACTGAACGGGATTTCTACTTGAATTTTGGACCTTATCATACTAGCTTTAAAAGCTTTATTAGAACGAAGTCCGAACTTATGCTGGGAACGCTCGACCTTTTTTAAGGGTTTTAAATTTATATAGAAATATTATCACCTAAATTTAAGCTTACACGCAGATAATTCAAAATTGATTAAATTATCACATAAAGTAGCTTTAATGCCGGCATCACTTAAATATTTAATAAGAAAAAGATATTCGAGACTGTAATTTCGATTTCTCTCAACTCATGAAAAAACCGTCCGAATATAGCCGAACGCACCTTAAATAGTTTCTTCAAATTTAATTTCATCAATGAAATGTTCGGTCGTAATTTCTAAATATTTTCGATTTGCAAACCGTATTATTTGTTATATTTCGTAATTTTGGGGTATCAGAATTTCAAACATATTTTTGGAAATAGATCACGATTTAACATAATAAAACATTTGGTTTTATGATACGTATTTTAGTTATGAGTCAGTTTGTTTATTTTACATTCGTTTCTGTGTGGTATTAAATATAAAATACATACAACATTGGAGAATGTTATTGCTCTATTTATGCATAGATCTATTATGTACATATTTGGATTTTTTTGTTTTTTCAACGTACTATATATCTATCTATAGATCTGCTGCTAATTCTAGAATTATTTTACAAATTAGAAGCTACCACAATACTTAAATATGGTATCTTTCGCGATTATAGCAAATTTTCACTGAAAAAGATTTAGAATCATGTTTTATGTATAGTAATTTGCACATCAAATATAGGTATCATAGACCTTTATACTAATGAGCCAACGAAAGAAAAATCATAAGATAAAAAACTTCTTTTGAGTTACTTTTTTACTCTGAACTTATATTTACAATGTGCAACGATAGAAAAACACATTTAATTACAATAACATACAAATCATATTTGAACCTTTTCAAAGCAAGTTTTTCACATAGAAGCTAATCCATTAATGAACTGATCCATCACACATGAGACAGTTTGTAAAGTTGTTAAGTTCTGTAAACAGACCCTTCAAGTCGTGATGAATGTAAGTTGGCTAGAAATAGCCGTACTGCGTCATTAGACTGTGCCGTAGGTCATAAACTGCGGGAGGTGTCGTAAACTAGCAGATGTGCAGTCCGAAGTTCCGCGGTTGCGTTCCCGTTAGTTTACTTCCGTGTGAACAGTTCCTTATTTGTTTAATTTGTTTAGCGAAAGTTTATTACTATGTGAATTAGACTTGTTATTATGCGCAGTTTCAGTTATTGCATAGTTTCTTAATTTTATGTCGCCGCGAAAAAGCTTGAATCATTTTTTCTCTGAAAATATCTAATATTGTAAAATTGAAGCACTACTTTAAAACCAGACTTATAAATACTGCCATAGCCTCGTAATTGTAAGCTCTGAATATATTTGTGTACAGTAATCAAACTACGGATTGCATAGAGATGACTCTACTTAACATATTCTACTCCATTTCGTTTTATTCAGACAGTAGTATCTTAAAACAGACAACACATTAACAATATAAAACCTATTATATCCATGTTGTAAATAATAAATATTACTCCCATAACTTCTCACTTAGACCACCAACATAGAACCATGGAACAGGGCGCGATTATTTTTGGATAAAATGCATTCTTTGGCACGATTTTTTGTTGCGCAAGTGTGGACGCGAAGTTTATGTTAGGCAACATTTAATTATTTCACGTTGGCTGAGAATATCTAAGATGTGTGAAACGCGGAACGAAATTTTTTCACACGAACACAATGCATCGATGAATCATAGTTTATTTTGTATATTAAATATTTTGAGTGGTTTTTATAGGCTTTTAATAAGAACGTGAGGGTTGTGTTTACAGTTTCGTTTTTAAACTACGCTTAAAGTAGAGATGGGAGATGCAAAATGTAATCATTTCTATCATGTACACTTTTTGGGGCTAACATTCCATTCTCCGATGTAAGAAATTTTAGTATTCCGATACCTATATGATATTGGTATCAGACTGAAATTGCTACAACACGATATTTTGCGGTTGTATCGTGAAAGCATCTCGTAAGTGGTTAAACAGTAATGGTTACAATATCTTTATGACATTATTGCTATCATTAAGTATTCTTCTTCACACGGCTTGGAAAGTGAAAGTAATATTAGAAGTACAAAATGTTTTATTAATACAAGTCTTCAGCAATTAAAATCACTGCAAATTCATGATTAACATACTGTAATAAATGTTAATATTGAATGTAGTTATATATTATGAATTTTACATCAAACATTGTACGTTGATACACAAAGAGAGTCTAGACACGTGTCTAGACAAAAGCCAGTAAATGCCTAGATTTAATATTGATTATTGAGTGGTTTCCAACCGAAAATATAATCTACTGTAAGTTTCAAGTTAGGCAATAGAGATTATGTTTCATAATGTTCTTAATTTTATATAATTTACCTAGTATACAATGGCTGTCACTTTTAGGTATAATGGTAAAATAATTACAAATAAATTTTACCAAGTCGGTTATAATTGTACAATCGTCACATTGCTAATTGTAAAAATGCTACGATATTGTTTTTATTATATGCCGTGTATCCTTCGTTGGAGGTCCTTAAATAAATAAACACATAAAATTGGTTTAAGCGAATTTCGATCGATTATCCGCTATTCTTTATTATTATAGCTTCTGTGTCTGAATAAGGTTTTCCAGGATAGATAGATAGTTAGATAGGCTATGATAGATAGCATAGTATAGGCAGTATAGATAGGCTATGGTACTCAGAAATAATGAAGCTACTAGAGAAAATTTTAAAATCCGTTTAGTAGTTCTTGAAATTTTCGCGTTCAAGCAAACAGACTCCTCAGCTTTATATATTAGTATACATTAAATACACGTCTAATCCTTTAAAGTAAATAGTCCCAATAATCCAAAACAAAAACCATAAAAGATTAACCAAGACTGATCCCAGACAGCTATATCAGCTTTGAATTAACAATGGGTATTGTGCATTTGTAGCCATCGCATAGAAGCTGTAGCCAAAGGCTGGGATTGAAAGCGTATCCTTTGAAAGGCTCGCTGGCGTATGAAAGCGCTGCAGAATGAACGTTTGCTGAATGGCTAATGTCGCACATTGAACGCGGTGGTTGCGGATCTGTGACCGGGTGCTTCTCAGCCATTTGTCTTTTTTTAATTTAAATAACGAGGGACTGCTGGGTGCAGCGTTTTGATTGTAGTTCTTAAGCGGGGGTAGTAATGAAGGATTTACAATTACATCGCGACTCCGCATGCGTAAAAGATTATTCTGGAATAAAAGTCCTGCTATATATTTTCCCTGGATAAAAAGTAGCTTATGTCCTTCAGAGGGTCTCAAAGTATCTCTATACTAAACATCGAAACCTGTATGGTATACATAACTTCAAAAATGTATGTTTGCTTTATTAATACCTAAACGATTACCTTTGACCGCTCCATAAAAAAATAATGGAACATATTTGAAATACGCTAATGATCGCAATTTAGATTATGACTTATGGTGGACGCTTTAATCTCAATACCGCCATTATTGAGATTTAAATATAGTAGCAGTATGTAGAAGGACATCGTAGTACATCGTTATTTATAGTCATTACAAGGTTTATAGTGTTTAATGATGAGTTTCATATTCTATCTATGCAGTGAAGCATCGATAACGTTTTGTATGCACATTTTAAATATTCTGACATCATCTGGCATACATATGCAGATCAGCGTACTCGTTTATTTCTTAGTTTGTTTGTTACCTATAACTGTGGGAAAGAACTGAGTTTGAAAGCTATTATTAAGTTCAAAATCTTAATATTTTCTTTGTGTTATATGGTTTTCGTAATTGCGGGTAAATTTCCGCAAAGTAATTTGAATAATAATTATCAATTTCCAATTTAGGTGAATGAAATTGATTAAGCGTAAAAATTTTTAGATTTCAAGGTGTTTAAAATATAGCAAAATTTACACGTTAAATAAACCATTCGTAATAATGATTCAAAATTGATTTTATAATATTAAGACTAAAGATTATACAGTTATGAAAAAAGAAAAGATTACTAAGAATCATGTCCAAACTATAAAACCTAAATGTTATTAAACAGAAAAAAATTAAAATCAAACATCAATAACGTACGAAGGAAGTAATAAAAACACAATCGGAGTCTATTTGCGAGAACATAACTGACCTTTATCTTCAACAAAAGCATCGATACACAACAAACCTGTAATTACCAATGCATAACGGACTCATAATCAAATAAAAGCCACTCAGAGCTCTGTTAATTTGATTATTTACGTGAGCAAACAGCCGTGCGCATTTTAGAAATAAATTAATACCGCTCTCTACTCACTGGAAAAGTTTAATCAGATCGTGTTGATTGAAATGATTATTTACCTGGAACAAAGAACAAATTATTTATTAGTATGATCGTTGACATAAAACATAAAAATATATAGACTTCGTGAAAATTGAAATATTTTGATGAGATCGATTTCTTGAAATCCCGTTTTTAGGTCGTAGGGGCGAGCGAAAATGTATACACGAGTACCAAATGAATACCTTCCCACGATGTATTAGAGGCCGCGTTATTTACTATATTTGGTTTAATTCCAAACCAGGGCTACTGATGTGTTTTCAAATCGCAAAATTCTGATATTTCAATGCTCTACGTGGGACCGCGACGAAGGTTTATGTACCTCTTGTCCATTTGTTGTGGAAAGATAATATACATTTTGAATATACGATTTAACTTCTGAATATTGACCCTATATGATTAATTAACTTAAAAGTGTAAAAGTGCAAGAAAGACTAGAGATAGTTAACTAGCTACTAGTTAGGTTAGCATAAGACATGAGTCGGTAACTTTGAAAACGTAAAAGGACAAATCTTTAACACATTCCTTAACCGTTTTATTACGTCATTTTGTAGCTCCTAAAGTGGCAAAAATGACCATCTCTGTATACTAGACTATGAATACAGCATGAAAAGACTTGAAAACGATAAAATGTACACTATTTTCCTATAAAAAAAGTCAATAATTCATAAAGAAATGCCAGGCGTAAAGCGATACGAGACTGCGTCAAAGCGAGCGTTGGATGGTAATTGAACACTTCCTTGCTTGGCCGCTGTATAAATTTCTGCACTCCTTTTACGTCATGAGTTCCTGGTACTTTGGTAACCAAATGAAGTCTTCAGATATATCAATAACAAAGTTTTATTCAATATCTGTTGAATAATCGAGTCTGGACATAATATATTATTTGATATTTTAAGGTCAGGGATTTTCTGAATTCAATCTGAAATTGTTATATAAGCCTAACGAGATTCTTTGTAATCTATAATCTAATATACTTTTGGAAGTACGGGAAGAAATATGTCGCATCTTGCTTATTATTTGCGAGTGATTAAATTTATGTTCTACTGGAAAACCTTCACCTTTATACGATTGTTGGGTTATACTTCAAAGCCGGAATCGATCTTGCAAGTTAATTATTCAAGACTCTATTGTCCACCAAGTTGCTAAGGTCGTCTTTCGTATATACAATATCATATCTATGTACATATATGGTTCATAATAGTATGTTTCAAAACACCCCACGTACGTAAAAGGAGTCTATATTCATTGACACAACAATGCAGAATGTGGAAACCTACATATCGC
Organism: Manduca sexta; assembly: GCF_014839805.1. Classification (NCBI taxonomy): domain Eukaryota; kingdom Metazoa; phylum Arthropoda; class Insecta; order Lepidoptera; family Sphingidae; genus Manduca; species Manduca sexta. Next base: position 782,957 of record NC_051142.1, on the reverse strand, counting down.
TCCATATCAAACGGCTGCTATTCTTTAGCTCGCATTTCCATAAGACGAGGAACCGTAGTACGCAACCAATATGTTGGCGATATATGAATTTCAAAACATTTCCATATTGGTTTGCCGCGACATCTGCAAGGGAAAATTGATTGCCCCAGCATAGAAAAATATTCCTAACGTTTACATTGTCATTTTTCCGTCGATAAAATTTTGGGCTTTATTGCATAACTTACCACACAAAATTCGTCAAAGTCGATTAAATATGTCCTGCATTTAAAGATTTTGAAATGGGTAATAAATATGTTGGTCTAAATGTATTGAAAGGTCTAAGTGTATTGAAAGTAAAAGAAAGTGTTTGCCAACTGTCTGCGACGTCTATGACATTGCAAATAAAAAGCTTCCAAGTTTGTTTGTCGTCTTTGTTTTGTCAGTAGATGGGCAGTTTGCCTTGTGTAACAGTAGATGGCGCTAGGCAAAAGCGACGATCTTGGCGACGATTCTATGAAAATGACACAGACAGATCGACTCTACATTTTTTGCTTGTAGTTACTTAGGACTTGTAAACTATACCTATTTATCTAAATACATTAAATCGACTCTAATTACATCATCACAGAAATATATAATATTATTTACTTGTATATTCAATCCCATTATATTGTAGTTTAATCTGAAGCAATAAGCAACTTAGTATTTTGTTTCTTACGGTTTAGGACACTAAAATTTTAATTAATCACATTACATTCATCTTAAAATCGGTTATCTTAAATTAATTCTCCATAAACTTCCATTTTTAGAACCGTCTAACTCTAGTACATCTCTTTAGTTCTAATCCGGAATCGAGCCCCCCACGTCGTTATCAGCGCATTCCAGCGGATTAGATTCCTGCAGATGTAGTGACGTCACAAGATGGTTGCCGCGCCATAAAACAGAAATGTATTTATATCACATAAAAACAAGGGCTATTGGATTAAAAAAATGCATAATATTTTTTTCTATTAATTTTTTAATCTGAAGTCATTTTATGCAGCCACTTTTATCGTCGTGGGAAAATCTCAGTGCATCATAGAGGAGATAGGCAAAGACTCACATATTATAAAGCCATTCATAACCACTGACATCTTTGATTAACACACTAGACTCCGCGTCGCATCGTCTTGTGATTACGTTGTCGAAAACATGTTTCTTTCGCTTGTGTTTTGTACGTGTTTGTTATTTATACATAAAAAAAATAAAATTGCTGTTATTTAAGACAAAAATATCGGGAATTAAAGGTTTCCAATTAAAATATGTACATAGTCATTAACTGTGTATTTAGAATAATAAATTAACCAATTGAATTTGAAAATCTTTCGGGATATCGTTATGTTATTGCAAAAGTTACTTTACGATTAACACTAAAACAAACAGCTGCAACAAATCGGCGTACCATCTAGAACAGCACAATACATACAAGTCTCAATAAATAGTCCTGACAGGTAACTAGGGTGAGATCTGAATTTATTTCGTGTTAAAATCATAAATCATAAGTTCAAAACGGTTGAGTGGGAGCTAACAGTTGAGGGCGGAAACCGCAGATCAGCTCGCGTGGCTATAAATAATATTGGACGCACGTGTATATTATACTAGGCTGAATACTTCAAAGTGTAGTCAAACTTTGCATGTATAATCGCCTGAATATTGTGTTGGTTAAAGGTGATAAACAGTGGGTGATTTAAAAAATTACAAAGTATAGGCGAGCGTCAGAAGGATATGTATCAGTTGTTTATGTGTTTATTTATATCTCGCTAGTTGACCCGACAGACGTTGTCCCGTCTTAACTATGAATTTGCAGTGCGCATTCCGTCAATGGTTGACAGTTATTTCAAACAATTGACAGTAATATAAAATTGATATTTTCGATAAGTTTTCTTAAATTTTCTAATTTTCCGCGCATTTTTTTAAATTTTTTCTTTCATAAGAACCTTCTCCTGACAATAACAAACACAACATAAAAATAGTGAAATCGGTCCAGCTGTTCACGCGTGATGGCGTGACCAAGGGAAGTAGGGATTCATTTTTATAAATATAGATTTGCTATTACTACGGTAACTGTAATATTTAGTGTAGGTACGGGATATCGTACTAATATTATAAACGCGAAAATATGTTAAAACTTTAGATGTTTATTAGGAGTAAACGTAGAAACATCCCAACGGATTTGGATGAAATTTGCTAAAAGGTCAGACCATGTCCTGGATTAACACATAGGCTATTATTTATAATAGGATTTTTTAAATTAGATTTCTTTAATAGATGGTGTTGGCATCATTTAGGGACTTGATTAGGGTTAAAGATTTTACCCAAGCCAAGCCGCGAGCACTACCTAGTAAACAATAAATTCATTCAGAAATGATTCGCATTCCAGCAATTGATTTACGAGTAATTGCATGTAATCAATGCACTGTTATGTTTACATGATATAAAACAATTTTATCATGAAATATTTAAAAATCAATAGCCAGTCGAAATATTTATTTTTTCCATGACTTTTATATAATAGAACTTATTTCATATACGTGATAGCATTCCTGAAGTATGCAGAAACAGTTATGTAGTTATCCATACATACATAATTCATGAAAGTTTCTTGAGTGTGTACTTTTAAATTCCGATGCTAAAACGAATTCGATCAATATTCGATGGTTTAATTGAGTGAGAGCGTAGCCATAAATAGATTCTCTACTGCGAAGGTATCAGCGTATTATTCTCGATACGTTGATAAAATTACTCAACATCACAAGGTTGTATGTTATTATTTATTTATGTTGGGAAAATGACTTAAAATTTTGATATAGGTAATTTTTTTACAAAATATAATGTAAAAATAAGATAAGTTGATAAGTCATGGAACATTACAGTCCATTATACCTTTAATTTCATTCGGAATTATTAAAATTTAATGAAAAAGACATAGAATCGTATGTTATACATACCTACTATTTGGGCAAATAATATGATATAAAACTTTGTAATAATGCGACAGCAAAATGTTTTATAATCCAACATATTATCTATTTATCTACTATTATATTATTTGTTGCCTTCCTAATAAACAAGGCGTGCTTTCAACTCGTCTTGACAATTTCATATTGGACAACTAGGTTTTTCATAATATAAATAGTCGTAACAAAAATTGCGAAAATTTTGAATGTATTCCTCTTTAAATTTTTTATGATCAGAATTAAGATTGATCGACATACACAAATATCGAAAGGTCGAGAATAAGCCACTGGTTTGAAGGTCAAGTCTGTGGCAGGCGCTATTTGAATATTCTTCCATCGATGGTAGTCAGAGTTGATGAAAGATATACAAAGAATTTATTATAGGTTTGTTGAATGATGTTTTGTTTACAAGAAACTGTTACTTGTAATGTACAATAACGTTAGCCATAGTACTGGCTTTAAAATGTAGTAAGTGAAAATTACGAATAAAAATATTTTTGAATACGGACCCAGAATCACTAAAAATAAATTATTTATGATTTATTAACAATTATTCTACCAACACGCATAAATTAGTCTGCAATTATTTTAAACTAGTACCACTTAGTAAAGAGAATTTATTTAAAAACAAACCCCCAGTTCGAGGAAATAGCAGCAAAACAAAACTGTTGCAATATCAAAACGGTTTTAAAAATAAACTTTAAAAAAGGAACGATTTATAAGAGCCGATGTTGGCGGTATTACACACAATTTTCACACTGCCAGTGTTTATTCGAACTGTCTAATTGCTGAGCGTACAATGAGTGCATTTGCACCAATAGATGTTTACCGAATGAGTAACAAAGGCTAATAAAAAATAGATTTTCCTTTCACGATAATATAATGAATTGCACGTGTTTGTTAGGTCAATGTTAGGAAAGCGACAGTTTAAAAGTCCTAAAGAGATCGCGATGGTTACGGACACTTACAGGATATAAGAGTTGACTGTTGCGTAACGGATGCTCAATTCCGGGTTTATTTCGAGTTTTCCTGTGTCCCTTAAAAGGAACAAACCCACATTCTGAACTGTAGGTCGGCAGTGTAAACATTTTAGTCAGCTTCTACATTTCAACGGGGAAGTAGGTTTTCTATTCTGTCAAATATTCAAGGACTAACGTTTTTATAAATAACTAGTTTACTCTACGTTTATGCCGACATTTATAATTATTTTGCGGAAGCACGTAGTGTTGGGATGGTACTTTTTGTTTCTAATGCATGTGACATTAGTGATGCAAATGTCAATGATATATCATTATGCGGACGACAAAAAATAATGAAAGTCGGTAGTAATACGACGGGAAGAAAGGCATTAGGTGTCAATAGTGATGTTACTGGCGGTTATAATGTAGATTACACGATAACAGGGTAAATGTACCGCATAGTTATACATATTATGTTTAGTTGAAATCGTATAATCATATCCAAATCAAATAATAATCGGATACAAAAGAAAAAATTAAATCCAAATTCAATTCAAATTGTTACAAAGTGAACATTTACAGCATGATTTTAATTATTCTTAACGTTCATATATAACCTTATTCTAATTTAACTTTTTAACAGCTTGTCACGCCTGCTGCACTAAAGGCTACGTTACAATTGCATGTATTTTTCACAGCGATAACGCGATACTGTCGTCAACAACGCACCTGCACAAAATAACTCAAAGATAAAACTCATTTCGAGTACCGAAGCCATGAGAAAGTCGGTAGTAAATAATAATGAGCCTATTGCACAGAAGAATAATTATTTCTATTGCTTATTAAAAACAAATCAACCGTATTTCGATGGGACTTTCACTGACTTTCATGCCGATCGAGTCTCGACATTGAATCGTGTTGACCCGTCCGTGAGCAATTATATTACATATATAGAAATCAAATGCGTAACGCTGCGGGCGATTATTGGTGCTGTAAACATAGATATAAACTGTTTAAGATAATTGCTAGAAATTGCACCTATAAAAATTAGACGTGAATCCTGCGCGGTATAACGTAAATATATTGATACACAATGAATATAGAGTTATACTGAAGGGGAAGGAACATCTTGCCTTCTATAAGGATTAAACCATTATACATAAAGTACTTATTACAACCAACTGCTTAAAGTATAAATTGATTTTTGTAAAACATTTTTGGGAAAATATTTAATAGAGGCGCGTGAAAAAAGTTATAGTGCCCCGTTCCGTTTACAGGGGTGGATCCGTTTTTTGAATTTCTATAAATAGAGCATTTTATTGACTTTCTTACCTATATGTCAATCAAAGATATCTTTCGATTAGAAAGCCCGTAAATGCAAAAAGACGGTTACGTCCCCACAGACGGAACAAGGCCTATAATAAACTAAGTTTTTTAAGACATTTTGGATACGAAATGTTCAGTCTTCCAGATATTACTTAAAACCGTTTTTAACCTGGTTTTTTAATATACAAGGGCTAATCAAGTCACATTATTATTACAAATTGAAAACGAAATTTAAATATTAATTCCGCATACATTAACTTTAATCAATAATCCAATGTATTCGTATTAAAATGAGTATGAATTTTAATTTATTATAAACCGAACGTTCGGTATCGAGTCAATTAAATTCCACTTTAACCATTAACCTGTTATGATAAGATTTAATTTTAAATGGCTTTGGTATAAATCAATGTTTTGGAAACATTAGCTTTAAGGTATTGGTCGGCCATCTTTAGCCAATCTGCGAAAATCATACTCAGAACAAGATTACACGTATTTGCACAAGTCATTTATCATATAAGATTTGCACAAATCATTTACTGACGTAGACCTACATAAATTATTCTCAATTACATTATCGGTTCAAGAATTTCACATATAATGAAATGTTTCCTACATGTTTATTTTGCTTGCAACACAATGTATGCACATTATTTTCGTATAGTAATAAATCCTTTCTTTCGATTCAATATTAAAACAGCAAAACTTTTGAATTAAGAACGCCCTGGCAATACATGTTCTTATTTTTTAAGTACCTAATAAGAACGCACTGGCAACTTATTTTTATTTTTAAATAATTATCTTTGTCATTGCACTTGCACAAGTAACCATAAGTCCACATGTGGTGTCCTGGCATCAACTTCAAAGTTCTTCACGCATGTGCGGACAATTTTGCCGTCGCTTTGTGAAGTCTACCGACATGGTCACTTGAGAAAGCCCATTAGTTTTTCTTCAGCTCTTCTAATTTTAGATTTTCTATGTATCGTTATTGATGATGGGAGATGATCGAGAAAAAGATTTTAAGATTAACTAATCTTGATTGAATTGTGGATTCCTAGATTTTTCGTTCGTATTTCATAGAAAAAAGATTTTTGGCTAACCTAAATAGATTTTTTAAAGATAATACAGTTATATAATATTTATTCGTTGAAGAAAAAATATTTTTTATATATTGCTATAAATTTGTGAGCGCTTTTAGATACTGATAAAGCCTATCAATAATATTCGTATTGCAAATAAATACTAAACATAAGTATAGTGCTAATTGCAAAGCCTCATTCTATCAAATCAGATCAAATCAATCAAATCAGACTGCCTCGGTGGCGTAGTTGTATTGCATGTCCGGTACAATAGCGCTCTGAGGTCCTGGGTTCGAATCCCGGGTCGGGCAAAGTTATATTTGGGTTTTTCTACTCAGTATCAGCCCGGAGTCTGGAATTTGTGCCCGATATGGCGATAGGCTCGCCCCCTATCACATCATGGGACGGAACATACTTGGCGAAAAGTGGGTGCCTTGGTTGCGCCTCTGCTTACCCCATCGGGGATAAATGCGTGATGTTATGTATGTATGTATTCTATCAAATCACTCTTAAAACATCAAGACGGACAAATAATTCCAATCACGCCACCGAGACATGATTAATTACCATGTTACTTAATTATCAACATTTAATCCGATATTTCCGTCGCACCGTCATGTTCGGTTAATCCTGAACTTACTGTATAGATACGGAAGATTTTAGCGGGTCTATACACATCTTATGAACTGATCTGAAAGGTATGTTGTTATCAAAGTCTTGTGCGGTTGCCAAATCCATCGCCATAGCAGATTCTGTGTTAGTTTTGGCAAATAGCTACTTTTCACTTTATTTAGGAATGATAAATTGCTAAGGCAAATCGATATCACAACAAATAGATGGAAATAAATAACTCATCATTATAGCAAACACGTTCGTCAATCAATGAAAACCTAAGGGAATAAAGTTACAGAACAATAAGATCGATGAGGTAACAGCAGCTGTGTTTGTAATACATGCTGTAGGCGAAGTCCGTACAGTTATTGACGAGTATCAACCGCAAGCCGGTTCATTACTGGGTCAGTACGGAACCACGCACTCATTCATTACCATCTAACACTCGTGCCATGTTCGGAAGTGATGTTAATGCACCCGCCAAATATCGTTTTACTTATAACTCATGCTCTAACATAAAAGCGTGTAGAACTGGTTGAAAATGAACAAGTTCAAATTTAAAAAATTGGATGTGATATGAAGCTGGCATCCATAATGAAAGAAACTTTTTAATTACATCAGGGTACAGATTAAAAAGGTTGTATAATACTTTGGAAGCGGGCACGTAGGCTTTTGTATTTAAAATTGGAACGTTTTATATCACTTAATTAAATGCTTCCTCCTTTATTATTTTTCGTTTAATCTGTGGAGGTTTGTTTTGTTTTGTTTGTGGCTATCGGCCTGTATATTATGTAAAATCGACTTTACAACAGCCAATAATGTTATTTAAATTAGAAATTATATTGGGCACAAATTTCGGACTTTGGGTTGATACTGAGTAGAAAACACAGCATCACTTTGGCCAATTCCGGTTCCAACTTGAGATCTCAGTACTACAGTCATACCGTAATACGCCACCGAAACACTAGACACCAACATCCAATATCATAAAATAAACTTACCTTTGCCATTTCGGAAGAGTCTTAAACGACCATTCTAAATGCCGTTCTCAAATTATGGCATAGTTAAGGAATGCGAGCGATCCAGCTTTAAAACTATTTCTGGACAGACGCGGAACTGCGCGAGAGCGGCTGGAATCTATGGTGTAGTCGGTTTGTTTGTTTTTAAACGAGCACGGATGCCGTCATTGATATTATGTAAGTGGGCTGCGTTTTACTGCAATTTGAAACGCGCTTTGTTTAGATGCGATGAGCTGGAATTATAAATATTATATGCTATTTTGCAGAAATGTGCTTTTATAATTTTAGCGTTGATGACTCATTTGTAGCAAATACCTGACCCGAAATTGCATGTTGTTTTCTTGTTTTGGAGATTTGACCTTTACAACATTGTATCGACATTTTCAATGCTTGATTACTTTCATGTCACAGAAGGTATTTGTTGTCATATCTCTATCTTTACTGAACATAGGCATTGACAAAAAATAAATTAATCTCGTAGCATAATTTACTTCACGAATTAACCCTCCTATTGAGAACTGTGCGTCTGAAGTGACATGACTTAACGGCTTAACGACAGGCCGAACGGACGAGTTACGTACTCGGCGTGGCATGAAGGGTCTCGAGATTCGCCCGCAGGCGCTGTCATGTCCCACGTGAGTTGAATTGCGCACTACATAGTCTGCACTCAGGATAATTTTGTTAGGTAAAATATACGCGTGACGTCAGAAATTGTGTATTCCTGAATTAAATAGAATTTCCTTATATGTATGTATGCAACAAGTATACAATGAAGAGGTTTTACTTATGCCTACCCTTTCAAGGATATAAGCGTGTTTGTTACCTTGAAAAGGTTCATTGTTAAAATTATTTATATTCCAATACTTTTGTCGTCAATCTTCTATATTGATGCCTTTCGTTTTTATACAACTATAAAAATTTAATTTCAACTTTAAAAAACATACTCGTCAAATATAACCTCCTTGTAACTTAAAAAAGCGCCAATTTGGACATAAGGAACAAAGAGGTCGGAGAAGATCCCACAATCGACCCCATTATATAAACGATTCATAATGTTAATGAATGCGCCGCGGACAGTAGCGGCCTGTACTCTTGCCGGTTGATAGAATATCAATATCCGCTGGAACATCGCCAGATTGGCTTTATGCTCCATTAAAATATTGATTGGTCACCACTTTTTAATTTCTTTTAATAGATCATAACAATGTTGAATGTGTTAAATTGTTGAGGTATCAAATTAGTTCAAAGATAGTATTTATAATTGTTTAGGGCAAATTTGTGAAAAGCAGAACCATTTTTATGAAAAATAAATTTTCGCTTTTTTAAGGTTAGAAAACATAGCTAAGAATTTCATTTTATAGATTTATTAAAATTAATAAAAATAAAATGGAAATTATTTTTAAAATTGTTTGAAATTGGAACGTACAGTCAACCAGTCTTATGTGAGAAGCTGAATAAATAAAAAAATTCAATCCCCTATACGCGTTAAGTGAAATTGATTTTTTTCTTTGCGCGAAGTCAGATAAATCTCTTTTATTTTAGTTTTATGAAGAAATTTAGGTTAGAACACCAAAATGTATAAGAGTTATGAGTTTGTTTAGTTACTTACGTGTCTAACTAACTGTACAACATAGTTTTCAAAAACAGAATACAATAATTAATTCACGTTTTATTACAATAACCGCATTACTCGTAGAAATACTAGGAAAAATATAATATTACGTTATGAATCCTCTGGAGCAAGGAATCCATCAATGACAAATGCGATGATTCAAATATTAACGCAACGCAACATTGTTCTCTTTGGATACATGCCAACATCACCTGGATTTCGTATGTTCTGCTATTACTTATATAAATCTCGCTGCCGATAAATCTTTTGATACCAATTTCCACGAAAATTAAATATAAACAATGTCTGTCTTTATTAGAAAGACTAAGAGAACAAAACTTCATTAAGCTTTAGTTAATACAATGTTTTACAAAACAATCTTAATAACTTTATTTTTAATTACTGCGGTAAAAGATTAAATAATTATTAAAATATTACCCTTCTGGAGTGTCGGGAAAAAGTATAATAATAAATAATATAACGAAAACAAAAATATTTTTATAGTAAAATTATTTAAACTTAACAATGATATTAGTCTCCTTTTAAGTAAGTCGGGATAAAGTATAATGTAGGAAAAAATAATATATAATTTTTATAGCAAAACTTATTTATTATTGCGTGGATTTTGTAAATTCTTTTTCCGATATATTTTGGATCAAATACTTTTTTGATCAATGTATTTAAAAAAAGTCGTCAACTACCCTATTAGCACCTTCATGTTACTCAATTTCTACATCAATTGCAATTATAATAAGTTATAAAACACATGCCAGTAGACCTTGAGGCCATTACAAACGACGCCATAAGGATATGAAGTACTCGTATGAACGTCAAGTAACTGTTTTTAACACAATTGGCGTCTTAACTACGTCGCATCCTTATACCGCCTGCCCGTTGAATTTTAATTACTCAATATAACATTACGTAACGCGAAATTTGCACTTCTTTATTAACTGAAAAGGATATTAAAATAATAAAAAAAAATCAGAACACAGGCGCAAGATTCGTAGAGTATTAGCGTATAACTATGAAACTTTATAGGTAGTTTGTTAAATCTGTGGCAAAACAATAAAAAATTAAAAAAGTTGTTTTCATTTACTTTACAGAATCGATGGACGATTCCATTATTCTTGTCATTTTGCAGGTGATATATTTCAGTCCTTTGTCGCTCTTTCATAATAAAAAGAATATAAGGTGAGGAAACCACTGACGGCCTACTTAATTTTAAAGTTTTTATAAAATCCTTTCATGAAAAATTATAAAGAAAAACCTTGATTCAAACACTAGATATAATTGTAAAAATTAATAAAAAAAACAGTAACGGTGGGCTATGTTAGGAACCGGGCCATCTTTGGTCACACTACCTTACTACTTACATTACCTGTGTAACATATTAAAAATAACTGCAATGAAAACTAAATGCAGATGGTAAAAAAATATTGTAGTCTATATCTTTTCCATACCTACTATTCCATTAATAATTTGATTTTATTACCATTTCCAACACTGGCAAATCTCCGTAACGAAGTAAACGCTAAGATCTGGAAAATTGGATTCGCCAGTGCATCCAAGTGCACTCGTTCCAAATTTAAAATTTTGTGCTTGGTAAACTGCCAGAGTTCTAAAGTATTCATCTCACCGCTTTAATGAGCCAGTTCTGAGTAAATGGCAAAGTTTGTACGTAGGCTTGAACAATTTAGGACGTAGGTGATTTGTTCATTGTATGTAAATATACTAAGGTAATATGAATATATTCTTTGGAAGTTATAGCAAGTCATTTTTAGTTACATATTTTTTTTGCATTATGTAGGAGAAAGAGACTATTGTAACTTTTTAAAAATAAAATCTGAAAAGGAAATTATTATGTATTACATTATATAACAAAATTTAATTAAATATCTTATAAGTACAAACTCATTTATCCCAATTTCCAATACATCTTCTACTAATGTAGATAATAGTACTGTGGTCATGATAATTCATGACCATAGTACTATTATCTTCTGTAACATAACTTTGATAATCCTAGATTGGTTATGGATGAAGTTTGTATATAATTAAAATATATAATTGGTAGGAAGTAGGTACTGCTCCCTATCTTGACAGAATGTCAATGTTTGATGTATTATCTTATTTTGAAAAATTAGGATGACCCCGGGAGATATCTGATTAAAATGACTAATATAAAAAAAATGGTATAATGTATACAAAATATTTCTTGACTGTTGAAATTGTGGTAATAGAACGCTCCTTACTACCGATTATAAGTAATCGATTTAGCAAACGGAATCAATAGAATAGAATTAATTATTTTAATATAAAAAATATGTTTGGAGCCCTCAAACACCTTTAAACCACTTAAAAAATGCAAATATTACTGGTGGTTCATTTTCTCGACATTGTATTGGTCGCTTTGTATTAATTATTAACCCAAATATGTTTTTAATCGATAAAAAAATTAAGAATAATCGATACTAAACATCTATTTTTAACATGGTGCCCAACTTCAGACACGTTTCTTTAATAGCTGTCACATGGCTCAGTGTAAATTTTACAAAGTGTAGTTACCACTGCTTATTAGTGTAAAACGAATGAAAGAAAATAGAACATGGCATTCTTACAGGAACAGACAAACAAAACGGAATAGTTTTAAAGAAATATGTCCACTAAAAATAGGAAAGGAAGAGTACGACTGATAAACATAAATAGAATTTAACCACTTGACGGCGACACGAATGGTAGAAATCCTTTTTGGGTAACTGTGTGAGGATTGAAGAGTTTAATTTCATACGACTTTGCTTCTGTATTACGTAATATTTCATTATGCTTATAATTTTAACGTATATTTTTTACTTTTTTATATTCCATCTGTTTTAAAGTTTATTATATAACTACCGCATTATGTGCATTCATATTTAAAAACTCATGACTCCTAACAACAAGAATTTAAAAATGGAACAATATTTTTCACGAAGTAATATTGTAAACTCTTTGCACAAACAAACCGGCCTTGTTTTAGAAAAACAAATGGCGTACACAGTTGCAAGCTGTACATTTCATTCCGTTTGAAACTTTTCCTTTTCGATGGAATTTTATTCATTTCAACGTCACTCGCAAACGTGCCGGATAAACGAGTTCAACTCGAAATGGGTTAGACTACAGAGGCAGTTAAATTGATGGGCATTGGAAATATTTTTGAAGTGTTATGGCGCCTGTGAAACACTCTTGAAAAATATTTATTTATAGGTTTGAAAGTAGTACGTACTAGACGTTTGATCAATTAGTTTTTCTTGTATATTTACGGAGGATTTACTCATAAGCAATGGTTAATATTGTTACCTAAACCTATATTTTAATACCGTGTCGAATCTAAAAAATTAGAGCATAAACGTATTTCATTCAAAACAAGATTTATTTATTAATAAACATACAATAACGAAGTCAAAATATATAACAATGATGAACTCTATATACGAAACTGAACCGTAAATAGACAAAAACGAAAAAAACATATATACATTTTTTTTATTATTTAAATAAAGCATAACACAGAACACAATCATTATAATGAATACTTAAGCATAAAATTACATTAAGACTAGATTGTACTCCTTAAACCTATGCCCTAATTGAAATTATACTACGGAAACTCTACAAAAAACAATTAACAATATAAACATCTGCTTATAATTAATTGCGTTATATAAACATAAATTGTGTGGAAACTAAATTGTACTACCTATAAACTACTTAATTTTCGAATATTATTGAAAAACAAAATATTAATGCGAGTACTGATTTCTGGACGGCTAGTTAAGATTAATGCTAGAGATAATAAAATAACGATTAAAAGCTGGCAGAGTGGTCGTTATATTTTTTATCACCCATCTTCCGAACAGCTGACTGGCACCAGTCGACACAGCACTTGGCAAACTGAGATAAAGAATTCTGCATTTTGGCATAAAGCTTGACACTGGCAGATCGAGAGATAAATTTCTCCAGTTTATTGCTATTAAGTTAATATAATAGTGATTTCGTATCCGGTGAAAAAAAAAAATTATACCGAATACATAAAGTGTGATGTTTATAATTTTCATATTAAAAAAATAATGATGTTTATTACTTTATTTTTGGTTTCACTTCCTTAACGAGTATGTAAGACCACTTTATGTTCATGACGTCCTAGTACATATTATTTCCAGTCGAGTTAATATTTCTTAAGCAGACGATCATAATTTTCATTTAAGACGAATTAAAACCTATATATTATTTTTACATAAAGATACAAACCAAGGATATATTAGTTTAAAAGTTATCCAGCGAGCTAACAGGATGAAGAGTTTTTGCATTATATCCTTCGTCTGAAAGTAACACAATCAGCCCGCCACTTCTCGTCAACAAAGCGGCTGTCCAACTTTAATGCAATGTGAATAGGAGCGAGTTAAATTGGAAAATGGCCTCCGAATGCCGCCATAAAGGGATTTAGGGTAGTTATAAAACATGGCCGGCGAACGAGCTGTAATTCACAAACGTGCCACAGTATTAAATAAAAGTATCACGGAATTGGCACAATCCGGTTTTCTGTTTAAGCATTCTAGAACTGTTGAACAATGACAATTGTAAAAGCAAGCAAATTCTATCTACAATTTACTCAAATAAGCAACGCTATTTTGTAGACGCATAAAAAAATATTCGATCACTGTCTAAGGAAGCAATGCATATTAGGAAACTATCGTTCATCGTGTACTGAATCAAAATTATATCCATTGAATCAGCATTCGGCGATCGTCTGTAGCCAATGCGATGTTATTCCGATCGGTTTCCGGGCCCCGGCAAAAGTTGCCTAATAGCGACACACATTATCTGCTGTATTCGTAATGCAATTACCGTAGCATATTAAACGTAGGTGTTTGGTTTCATTCGTTCTATTAATACAAGCTAATGCTTGTTTATTTCTTTAGAATTAAGGAAATTGGAAATTTAAATTAATTATCAATATTGTATGAATTTGACATTTAAGTTTTACAAAAATGGGCAAAGGAAACTTGATTTATACATCCAGTATAAACTATGTATCCGTAGAATAGATCAAATCAATTGACGATTGCCTACTAGTATTTGACTGACGCGTCACTTTAAATTATTATTCTAAGCAAAAACCAAGATAAATACTAAATTACACTGAAGAGGCTACGGGAAATTAGGTCGATGACAGCTTGACAGGTGACATTCCGGCGGGCGCCATTACGAGTTGTCATATAAATGTCGTGTATACTAAAATCGACTCTAACTACGTCACGTGAGGTGTATAATCCGACTACGGACATTTCGGGAGCAGAACATTGATCAAGGGTTAGTCGCCACAAGTGGACAAACACCCCGAATTATGAGTATTTTATGGGGTTTGGAGCAGTTATGACATGATAGCACGCAATTCGTTCCTAATAATAGATCCTAAATTAACTTGAGGAGTATTGTGGCGATTTGTAATTACATTACTGAAAGAGCACTTAACATCGATACTATAAAACAATATTATGAAAGAGTTTTTAATGGTATTAAAACAGATTACATACTAATAAAGTATTACATAAAAAACAATTGTATTTTTAATTTTTCTCGCATCTCATTGTAAATGATGAATTAACGTTTTAACAAGTTATGCGTTTGTTTGGTTTTGGATTTTAATAACAGTTTAGCTGAATTGTTTCAGCTTGCAATTTTAATAATATTTCTACCAAAGTTCACCGCAACACGCCACGGTTAATATTATTTGCGTTAAGCCGCGTATAATCCGTTTAATCTTGATACTGGAAACATTCCACTATGTTGATGCGACTGATAAATACGGAACTATAACTTTGTTATATATTTGCCGGCATGTGACTTGTATTTCAGACAGGAATATGCGGAGACACCCACATTACTAATTCAAAGGACTCACTGTGTTGAGTCACGAATGTAAAAATTGGCATCACTTGATTTGGCCAATGAAACTATTTCATGTCAAAGGTTATTGTAGCAATATATTTAGTTATGACCTTTTTGGAAACATTATTATGCATTTATAAGAATAGTTGCTTTGTTGAAGTAATAATTAACCAACTTCGCATATTCGCCAGAGTTGAAAAATCAAGGATTATAGTTCTGAACATGAAGATTACCACTCGATTTTTCGATCTAATAAACATAGGGTACTAGTTGAACCGAAAGACATTGTCCTATCTAAAGTATGAATTTGCAGCGCACATTCTGCCAATTGCTGACTGTTATGTAAAATAAATAATGTCGTTAAGTTTTCTTAAATGTTCTATGTTCCGCTCAACTTCCTGGCAATAAATAACACAACAAAAAGAGAATTAGCGAAAAGAGATTCATTTTTATATTATAGATTATTACACGGTTAAATATACATTGTCTTTTATATCACAAATATTGTATCAAATATAAATTCTCATAAAGAATTCTTGAGCCGCTGATCGATAAAGTTTCCAATAAGTCTTATGTCACTTTCCATCACATAATCGCGATCATTTTGCATACAATAATGTTTAATCGCGTAGGTTATTCCATAGGGCTCGTTATGTCTTCCCACGTCTTAAGATACAGTCACAGACTCCTACAATCTGCCTACAGAGTTGCTTGACCCAAGTGTTTACTGCGAAAACATATAAATTGCGTTTTGTACGTTCAGTCAGCCGTAACGTCATCAGGCGTATAAATATTATGTAGAACTCGTGTATGTTTGTGAATTAGTTTTTGCTTCAGAATTTGCAAACGTTTTAATAATGTGTTAGATTTTTATTAAATGAGAATATAATAATAACTTTCAATTCTTGTGTGTATCTTTTTGTTATCGCCATAGCAGTGACGGAGGATCTATATAAACTGATTCGTGTTGGCTTCTCTTAATGTAAATTTTTTGTACAATCTAATTATCATTAGAACAATATGCAGACTACGTTCATGTACCTTAATACCTATATGTTGTGATGAGTTCCCAGTCGGAAAAAATCATCTATCCCCTCTGCTCCATAGTTAATAAAAATTATCAGCAATAAAGTCGAAAATTCGAGTAAAAAATTAAACAACAACGAAACAAGCCAGCAGCTAAATTGCATTAAACCCAATTCAGTGTAGTTTAGATAAACGGAGCGATTCAAAAGCCATAACTCGATAGATTAACTTTACCTCAAGTTGGGAATTGACCCCGATGTGTATAAAGTGAGTTAGTGTTATCTGTGGCATGCCTCCGAGCGGATCCGGGCCGACGGATCGGCCGGATAAGCTCGGTCTATATCTGGAAATAGGTCGGATTGACCCTAGACTGCTTTGAAGTATTCATTTACAAGATACAGGGCAATTGGACGAGGTTGGAATTGTTATATTGAAGATTTTTGTCATCATAACAATTTGTTTTATTATTGTGTTTACAGAAATGTCTGACATAATTCCAATACCTTAATGATCATCTATTCGTTTACGTGTAACTGTTTTATGTAGCGTTGTTTACCTTACAAATAAATGAACACAAAGCTCAAGACTGATTGAAATGGAGAGTCATCGTGGAAGCCCTTCCATATTGAGGCAATATAGGATCTTAATAAAATCATGAGGATGTTTACTTGTCTTAACACAAGGATTATATAACCACGATTACTTATTATGTAATGGAAACAATTAATTTAATAGTTCTGACATTGCTTAGGTCTTAGGTCATACGACGTATGTACCTTGTAATCAGTTAAAGTAATGATGGTGGATAAAAACGTTATCATATACCTAAACTCATTATGTGAAGAATATTAAATAGTAATTAACAGAAGATTCACACGCTTGAGATAAATAATATTAAATACTAGTTATATTTCAAAGGTCTTCTATGGCCTTTTATAATATCATTCTCACTGTAGCTGATGTTTAAAGTTTTTTATTTTTACTAAAGTGATAAGCGAGTACAACTTTTTTCATTTTCCGTCATATTTTTTTTCAGCAGATTATAATCTTTATTATTAAAGAATAAGGATAGTTTTAAATTAATTAATTTTAATTAGATTAAATCGTGACAATTGACGATTTAATCATTCAAACGAATCTTCAAAATAAACATGACCATTTGAAATCCCTTTTACAGTATTTATGCCAAAGATACTCAACTCGAAACAAGCCAGTCACATCGATTACACGATACGAACCAGGGTAATGAAGTCATGAGCAGGAGATATAATGCCGTAAAAACATTCCAGTACCACAATGAGTAATCCAACGCAACACTGTTTATGTGAACTCATTGTGAGAATCAACTTAAGTGAATGAGTCTACGATCTTGGGATTCGCTGCATCCTTTATGTGAATATTTTATCAGAGAAATTAGGTATAACGCGCAGGATGTGAGACGTGTTTTTAAAAGGGAAATGTATGCAAATTGCTTGTGCTTAAGGATGCTATTTATTCAATGGAAGTAACGCGACACCTGTTAAGTAAATAAACTGTTAAATACTAGGATTAAAAGTGAGAACAGTTAAGACCTATTTATATGCAAGTTAGGTGATTATTTTTTTAACGAATTCTTGTGAAACCGTATCACATTTGTTTTCTTATATTAACTTGTCTTATTAAGTAAATACCTATATTCTTAACTGAGACTGCAAAATGCAATTCTGGTTTTTTACTAACTGCATTCTTTACAAGATTTGTGACTACAGAAAGATTTTATTTATTTACTAATACACATATTATAACAACATAATAGTTAATACTAATGCGATGTTACAGACTTTAACAATAGGTTTCAATACATCTCACATATACATTTCACACCAGTAAAGTCCAATAGGAGCTATAATCTAATAGTGGCAATGGCAGACCGTTATTGATCGTGAAATACTACAGGATGCGTTTAATTCAATTTGACCTCATCCGGGCAGGTAACCTGGGGCGTCCGCTCGATGCGCAACACTTTACAACAGTGTGGGGCGAAGTTTAAACTGGATAGCTTATTGTCATGTTATGGATTGGTTAGACACTGGATTCGCTAAATGAAAACAATCATTACACTTCAAAGTTAAACTATTTTTCGGATTTTGTCGCGGTTTTAATATTTTTTTCTCTCGACGGATCGAAGACTTTGCAACCTTCGTGGTCACTTGGTCTTCGACACGTCGGGAGAAAACGAAAATATTAAAACCGCGACAAAATCCGAAAAATAGTTTAATTTTAATGTCTAACATTCGCATAAACATAACAAATCAATAATCTTTACATGTGTTATTTTTCTGCTGGCCAAAAACAATTTCTTTTTTACGTGTGTGTTATATTTATGAATAAAATTTACAAAATTGTCATTTATATCTATTTATTAGCTAAACACAACAAATAGGAATTGCATTTGAGATTTTACAATTATGACGGTTTTCTAAGTATCTATAATTCTTGTTTTTATTTTTAATTATAATAATGTGTCTACGTTTATTGATAAGTTATATTCTAATATCGAAGAACAGAAAAAGCAGTCACTATCCGAAACAATAATAATTCAAACTCGTTTCGTTATCACGAACCCCTATCCTTAAATTAGCGATAAGAGCTCCCCTATCGTGTACCCTAGTTAACAACTAATTATCATAGTAGATTATATGAACCTCAGCTACACCCTATATACCTTTTAAGGAGAGTCTTCTGAATCATTTTAATGTTGTTAAACTCGGAAGTAAAATATGGTTGTTGTGAACTATATTATAAGAATAACACAGGTTATACGTAGAGATCAATTTAAATTTCAAATAAAGACTATTTTACGGCTCAGCCCTTAGTACTTAGGACTTAAAGTAGCTTAGGAAATCGCATGTTTACTATTACAAGGTTCTACATGAATTTTATTTATGTTGCGAAAATGAGATTAAAAATTTTCATGATGGAAAAAAATTGAAAAGACAATCATTAATGAGTCTTCCTTTATTTATCTTTCTAGATTATTGGAAATATTTACTAAAAAGACTTCGAATCATGTAATATAAAAAAAATAATTTGCGCATCAATTATAACAATAAGCACTTTTTATTATTTACCTATTTTATAAAATAAAAAAGGTTTCAATCTAAAAAAAATTTTTTTTTATTATTTGATGGTATTGTGCCTCATACTCAAATCTTTTGTTTAATCTGATATACATACTGTTTTCTTCAATTCTAAATTCAAATAATTTACTGCCGAAGCCCATTTTTCGAACGTTGGAATTGGACTAGCAGGATAAAACACGAATACCAACCGCATGTACACATCGGAATAACGCAACGTGTAACTAAATAGGAGCACGTGTTACCAATACTGCACGACGGACCACTAACTCAGTATTCAGTATGCACTACGCTCTGCATATGGGGGAACTTTTTTTATATGACTCATGAACTTATTTTAGTAACATCGATTTTTGAGCACTGGAACTTGTACTGTAATTCTTGTGAAGGGATTGTGTATAATTTAGATGTACATATGTAAAAAATTGTCGTGTAGACTCATGTTTCAATGGAGTTTTTGGAGAAAGTATTTTATTGTTGTTTCGATGTTTGAGAGTACCCTAAGATCGAATCGGCCAACAATTACTCGTGCTACATTAAATTAACCGAAGTTATAATTATTTAAACATATGCCTTCTCCAAGGCATCTTAATATCCAAATACACTTTACGCCTATGGTAAAGTGTTCGAAATACCACGTCCACTTTACGCGTTAAGCCTCAAGTCATATTCATGTTTACATGGAGCTCACACATTCTCGTACAATAGAATCAAGAAGGTCGCTAAATAAAATGGAGACGTGTGACGACCGGTTGTAATGGATACCGACCGCTGGCTCGTGAAATCTAGGTTTTGTTGACATGTGTTTCAAAATTAACCTATTTTGGACCGGGTTTTAGAGTAAATATTGATAATCCGTTCAGGTTTTAAAATTCATTAAATATAATTATCCGTTTAGGATAACGGCTTTAAAATTTATAAATATAATGCTTGTGTTTTTTATGGCAATTGTTGTACATTATGCGAATTAAAAATTTTGCAGATTTATTTGCTTGATTGATATTTGACATAGAAGTAAGTAAGAAGTTATGCGGAATAAATTAGTATTTTTTTTTTTATTATTATGACAACGCAGTTATGGTAATCAAAGAAGATAGTTGCATTGCTCGATAATTGCAATTTAGGAGCTCTATTTATCAACAATTTAATAAAAGATTTCGCCTGAAAATCGATTGGAAAACCTACTTTACTATCAAACATTTACCTTGCATACCGACCTTTTTGTAGTATAAGACATGACTGGCCTATATAAAGCGGGCCTCCCTTTACGCTCTGAAAAGGGGTTGTTATAAGGGTTTGAAGCGCAGTCAGGTGAAAATGTTACTTTCGAAGTCATTGAACTGGCGCTTGTACTGTTGAATATGGTTCACTTTAAAGAAATTAGTTTTGGACAACAACTACATAAAAAAAAATTGTCATTTTCTGGGTATTGGCATAAAACTATTTGACTTTTTTTATATTATTCTTTTCTCCCGATGTTTTGGAGAATTGTCCTGTGTCCAGTGTGAAGTCCCTCCCGTAACAACGAAAGCTGCAAAATCTTCGAAACGTCGTGAGAAAATTATTATATGAAAACCGCGATAAAATATGTCAAATAATTTTCTAACATTCGCGTAAATGTAAGAAATCATTATTTTCTTGATATTGATAATAAGGAATTCGCCGGGTTGAACTTAGTGTTAAATTGTGTCGTGAAAAAAGTCGGCGGTTAAATACGGGATGAGACCTGATCAATTGCAAATCGCAATCGTTTTACCGGCCTCTACATATCAAACTCACATGAACGAAACATTTTTTTTTATTCTAAACATACAATTAGAAATCTGCAGATTCCCATAACAATGTTCACAAAACTTGACATAAAAATTTTGAAAGCTGTTTATCATTCGGCGAGGTCGGAGTGAACGAGCACAAGGGCAGAGACGCTTGTCTATGGTCATGAATGGCAATATCAAACAGAATTTGCAATCATTAATGTTGCAATGCGTTTGTGTGATGCAGGTTTTATATCGATAGGCATCTCTAGTGCTGATAGATATTGCTGAGTTTTTAATAGTATGCATTAGGGAGATCTTATAAAGGCGAAAAATCTGAAATTATCTTTGAAAATTAACGACTGTTCCAAGTTTAAAACATTTAAGTTGTCAAGAAAGGTACAATTTTTTCCCGTGGTGCTTTAAAACAGGGTTTTCTAGTTGTAAATTATCACACAATTGAAGTTTTTAAGTTATTTTCTCTGCTATGCACACAAAGAAGATTAGCTTGATAAATATACCCTAGATAATGAAAAAGCCTCATCAACGAAAACCTACTAAATTAAATCACAAAGTTTTAAGAATTTTTGTTCGTTCCTTGCCGTTGCTTATTCTAATGTGATTTAATTGCAAATAGGTCAAATGTCAAATTTGATTAATAAAACACTATAAAACACCTTTCAAATTGTTCTTAGATAACAAACGTAGGCGGAGACGTGGGCAAATAGCAATTATTACTTAAATCCAATGGATGTTAAAACCTACGCCAAGAATTTCGTACCTAAAATCGCACGAAATTCTTTCGTATCGAATTCTAACGCAAAACCCACACAAACAAATCATAAATTTTATATTTTAATACGTATGTAACATATTACCATACTGAAATAAAGCCCCCGATGTTATAACCGACTGCGTGCATTTATAACTTGTACCTATTAACAGTAAAAACACATTCACGACTTCTATCCCCGAAAGGGTGGGCAGAGTCGTAACTGGTGCACCCAATTTTTGCCGTGTGTATTCCGTCCCAATATGTGATAGGGAGCGAGCCTATCAATAGTTAAATTATCTATAAAATATTTAGCATGTCTACCCATAAGGCAATATACTTTACAGTAAATGTGACCGGTAAAAGCTGGATGCATAATAAAGGCATATATTTTTGGTATTATTTTGTGCTGTCTTACAAAAACATATGATTTTTTGTTACTTCTTTTATTATACATTATAATATGCAGTGATATGTTGCTATTTAATCAATTATTTTCTTTACATTTTTCTATAAAACGATATCATTAACATTATAAAATTAGATGGGTTTAAAGGGTTTCGTTAACCCTTATAAGTATATTATACTAACTATAATATAGTTTACAATACCCAAAACTGTAGCATTTTGCTTCACGGTACAACTATAACTATACTATAGTTTCTAATACCCAAATCTGTAGCGTATAAAGTCTGATTGAGTAATCGTAAACTTTCGCATTTACACTATGGGCTGTGGGCTATAGGTTTCAAGTTGCGTGAACAAACCGATCAATTAAAAACCAGAAATGAAACAGCCAATTTTGAATCAACACATTTCAAATCAGTTATGTTTATAATAGCTGTAATAGACACGCGAGCACCAATCCCATACTTCGATTTCATTTGTTGTGGGTTTCAAAAACTACAGTATCTTACGACACTGATTGAATCAAAATGTCATTTTGCTCGCGGCTCCGAGCGTGTTAAAGTAGATGAAATAACTCGTGGATAAATCTTTATATTACTGTTAAAATAAAACTATTTTGCAGATTTTATCGCTTTTTGTATATTAAAAATATCTTCCGACGTTTCGAAAACTTTGCAGCCTTCGTGGTCACGAGGCGTCTACTGATATTACTGGAAAAATGTTCAGACCAGTTGTTAGCATTTAACGCATTTAGACAAACTAAAATCATTGTAAAAAGGCAATTCATAATTAATTTATTTAAACATCCACATTTTACATTAATATCAGTGGGTATAGCGAAAATACCGTATATAGAGGAAAAGCTATTGTTATTGTCATACGAGCAATAACAATGACAGATTACAGTGACGTCATACGGAATTACCGTGTCACGGGCAGCAATTTCGTCGTGTGAACTGAAGACGGACATGAACGAATGATTTCATGTTGCACACGCTTTTCCAGTTATGTGTGTGTAGCTTTATGAATGATTCGGGTTGTAGTCGAACAGGCTGATCGCAGAACTGTGGTTGTTTCACGATGTTTGACCAAATTAGGAAACATTTGTAGTGGTTATATTAAATCTGGTTTATTTTATGTATAGAACAATCAATTTGTTCTTTGTACTTTTTTTTAAACGAATGTAATGTAACTTTGTATTAAAATCACTAGAACAATACCTACTTATTGAAATTACGATATTCCTGTCCATAAAATAACATTAGATTGTACTTTCAATGTAAGAAAATATTTTGCTAAAGATTCCAAGAAGAATGTTCCCGCTGCTGTATATAAGGCGTTTATTCGTTATGTATATTTATGATCCATTGTATCAATGTCGCGAGTGATTGATCGACAGCCCACTAGCGACATGTCGAGTTTCAAATCCTCTTTGAATTTTTATGTTAGAATTTATATCTATATCTTTCTGTGTCCAGAAGTTGCGAAAATTAGGAATTATGTAGTCATTAGTTATTTTTTGGCCAGTATAAATGTTGGTACTAATTTAATGTTTTATAATATCAAATATATATTTTTTTCGGTTTTCTACAATTTAACAGACGTATGGTAAACAGAATAATCTGTCCTCTTCCTTTTATTTTAATCATCCATGATAGTTAATATAAATTTGATTCAAGTATTACAAGATACTTCAGTAATAATATCAACGTATTTCGATGTGATATCATACAACGACAATCATCGACCAACAAAAACAGATGTGCATAGTGGTAACATGTTGTTATGTGACTTGGGTTTTACGATGTGTACAGTTTTTTGCTGTAAGTACTTCGTTATGCGATATTTTTTGTTCTTTAAAGCTTGTAAATTTCTTTGAGAACACTTAGAGAATCTGGTGTTTGTTAAAGTTACATGTGATTTGTGGGTTTCAGAAAAGCGCTTAAAGTGCAATTTGTTTCGATAAATTGACATTATGGTTTCAAGTGTCTGTATAAATCATATTTGAGATGGTTTTGAAGGAATGTAATATTTACCTACGGTGGTGATATCTTGTTGTTTTGTAATTTTAATTCATGGCGGTCACATCTATTTGATATAACCAGATTGTGAATAACCAATGCGTCAGTTTGCGATGCGAAATACATAATTCTTTTAGATAAGTAGTCGGAACTTTCAGCGCAGTTTATCTTTTACTACCTGCGTTGACTAATCTAGAGTAACAGAACTGGTAAAATCAATAAATCACTGTCTCGAAGCTAATTATTCTACAACGCCTTTCTCCAAGGGAATGATAGATTGCGCAAGACTAATCGCGAATTGTTTGGAATAAATTAAAGGCAGAAAGTCCAGGACATTATTCGATGGCCGGTAAATTGATAAGACAGACGCCCCCGAGCAGCGCCGTCGCAGCGCCTGTGCCACGCCGGGTCAGCCGATCGCGATGGATACAGTACGTGAACATGGCCCGGCAATAGTGTTATGTGACACTTTCACCTCCGCCCTGTTCAAATGTATTGCGTGTGAATACGGTCGGCTCGCGGCCGCCGTGTCGCAACACCAGCGGCGTCCCTCGGGGAGCGCGCCTGTAACGCATTACGTTGTGCGCTCTGCGCCACTACTCGCTTGGGAAGTTTTTGTGCTCTATAAGGATTATATTCGAGGACATCGGCGTTATTTAGTCACGGTTTAGGACGCAATCTATTACATTTATGTATGCCCGTATCACGCATAGCATGTTGCAAACGATTAGCACACGGCGCCTCGCCGGGTAACGGTCGGCGGCCGGCGCCGCGCAGCCTGTTTGTAAACATTGCAGCTCGTCGGCTCGGAATGTAACTGTATGATTATAGTGAATGTGTGGACTCACCTGCACGGTCTGGGCGCTCTCCTTGTCGAGCAGGAACTCCATGGACTTGTGTGGGCGCGGCGTGCGCTGGTCCGGGGGCGCCAGCGCGAGCAGCGAGCGCGCGTGCAGCACGGTGCGCTGCGTGTCCACGTCGGTCTCTAGCACGCCCGGCGCCGGAGCGGGCGGCGGGCGCGGCCGCGGCGGCTTGTGCGCCACGCCACCCGCCACGGGGGGTGCCGCCGCCCGCGACACACCCTCCTCTTTCAGCGGGATTCGCACATACTGCGGCCCGGCGGCCGCCGCGCGCGGTCCCTGCCCCGCGTCTGCCGGCGATGCCGCGGCGACGGGAGGCCGCGCGTTCGCGCCTGCGCCCCTCGATTTTTTCTCCTTGCGCCCCGAAAATCGGAAGTTCGCAAACCGCGAGAGGAAGCCTGCTATGCGGCCGCGAGGCGCGCGCGCGCCCGCTTCCGTCATGGCGGCGGCGCGCTCTGCGGCCGGCGCGCGCGCTTCCTCGCCTCCCCCCTCCATGATTACCACTACCTCCGCGTCGTCGGCGTCGTCGCTCGCGGTCGTCTCGCTTTCGGTGGTGCTCGCGCTCGTCTCCCGCCAGCTCACTTCCGCCACGACCGGCGAGAACGTCACTCCCTTGGAGCCTGCGGACACGGAGCGCGCCGGCGGCGCTGAACCCGGGGGCGGTGGCGCTACTAGTTGTAAAGACGCGCGTAATTCTTCCGGCGTTTCTCGATGAGGAGTCGCTCTGGCGCGTAACTCAGGCGTCGACCGAACGCGAGCGACATCTGACCTCAACGGCGTCGATGTAAATGCAGGCTGCCTGATTGGGTCGGGGGAGGGCGAGCGCGGCGGCGACGGCGTCGGGGATGACGGCTCCATGCGCCGGCGCAGTTCGTCGAGCACGTCGTCCCACGCGCCCCATGAATCTCGCATCCGTTTCGCCGTCAACACTGATAGTTCGCGATCGTAGTCGGCGCTTTCAGCAAGTGCTCTCCTCGCGGTTTCATCTAACCTTTTTGCGGTATCTTCCATTTCTCTAGCGAAAGCACGTTCGGATTCCGTTGTAGAATCACTGCCCGCACTTGGTTCCCGCGCGGGTGATTCGGTCGGATGATGCGTGATGACCTCCACAGGAGGCGGCGGGGGAGGTTGCCTGTGTGCCCGGGGAGGCGGGGGCGGCGGCGGCAGACGCGGCCGCCGCGGCCCGCCGCGGTAGTCCAGCGCCGTGAGGTCTGCCACGCTGACGGTGAGATTGTCACTGACTTCAAAGGTTTGTCGGAAGCGCGCGCGGTGTGCGGCGTGGCGGCGCGGCTCGGCGCACACGTCGAGCTCGGCGGGGAGCGAGAGAGCGCGCGCGGCGCGGGGCGGCCGCCGCTCGGCACTGGGTGACGCGGTGAGGCAGGGCGCGCTACCGGCGGCGGCCGGCGGCCGGTGCGCTATTTCGGGCGGGCGCCGTTGCGCGGGCGGAGGCGGCCGTCGCGAGCGTTCGCTGTAGCCACTGTCTTCGCTGAGGTTTTCGGCGGAAAGATGTGTTCGGGGTGCAGGAATGCGCGCAGGTGGCGGCGATGGTGGCGGCGACTCCAGCGAATCCGGGGAGAGGCTGGGTGACACCGGCGCCGCACAGGACCGCTCCAAGGATTCGAACTGTGCGAGACTGGAGGTGCGGGAAAGGGAGCCGGTGCTGACAGGGGAACAGTCGCGCTCGCACCGCCGGCGTTTGGCCGGGCACGCCCATTCGCGTTCCGACTCGCTGTCGCACTCCGACCCTGGCGGTGAAAACTGGCGTCAACAAAAATCCACGCGGGATACAAACGTGGCTCTGTTCGGAGCCCGACAATGACAATGACAACGAACACGACTGCGTGTTCGTTATATTTGGATATAGTCCAACAAATTTGCATGTCTATTAAATGGGATTACAAATACAGTTGCCAAAATCCGAATAGAGTGAAAGCTTCAGAATATTTATTAAACACAGTAATTTATCGTTCTTTTACTTGTAATAGTTTACAAGTAAAAAACTACTTATAGCATGTAATTTGTAATACAGCGCCATCTACCCTTTACACACATAAACACTACACAAAACGCTTTAACTACGTATGTAATAGAGTTACTACTAGACACTAGATGGCGCTGTGCAGATCACCCACTGAAAATAATTAGTTCATAAAATTACTACAGCCTTCTTTACACAATTGGAAATGATTTTAAAAGTATTATTAATAGATATTAGAATAAGTTACAATACCTGCTGCCGCCCGTACATGGATGACGGAATCTGCGTCTGAGTCGGACAGCCATGTTGCAGCTGATGAGCGTTCGGATCGCAAATCATCGCTCGTCTCCTCGACTATTGTCTCGAGGTACAAAGCGTGAGTGCTGCCATTATCACCTGTAGAAAAATAATTTAACATTAAAAATACATTGTGGAATAATATTTTAAATTATTGGTTATTCTATTCCACCATAGATGGCGCTGGCTTACATTTTAAAGTATCAAGAAATTATTATGATTTATATTTTCTAAAATAAATAATAAATACATTGTGCTTGAATACACAGTGCACATTAATTTAAAATTAAATATAAAGGCATACAATACTACATTTAAATAAGAAAACTTTATTAACATAAAATTATAATAGTAAATAATAATAGTGCATTGTTGGTGGCACACAAAGAAACTTTCTCTACTCGTCTGTTGGCTCATACGATGATGTAATTATTATAATACTCATTACTCACACCGGTATTACCAAACTTTGATGTTGGCAGATTATTTAGTCTCACCACGACTTCATAATTTATATACTTTGTAACCGGTAATGCATTGAATTTATTAACAAGGCAAACACCTCACGACTTATTTGATGCTAAGTATTCTTTCAAAGAAGTTAAGATATTGACGATTGCCGTCTAAAACAGCCACATTACCGGCAACCTTGACAGAATGCAAAATAATTCAAAGGCAAATTAAAAATGGAGAGACGCTTACTATTATTTTGGCGGGGTACATATTAACTAGCGACGAACCCTACATCTATATTTATGATACAACATTGTAACACGGTAATATTTCTAGATTACGAAATAGTTATCAAATAAGCTTGCCAGTAAGTCACTTGGCACGCTTTGTACATATTCATAATTAATATCAGCCCAATGCGAATAATTAATAGAGAATTCTGTCCAATTTAAATCGTATTGATGTTTGTGTATGGAAGAGAAAAAATATTTAATGATGTTGGTTTGACCATTATTGTGTCGTTATGAGCATATTCCCCTTATGTAGGGTACGCAACGCGCAGGGAAATGTTCTTTATCATATTAATGGTTAAAAAAATATTTATATAACATGTATGTATCGGTGTGGGCTGCTCTACTACCAATAATCAATATATCTTTATTACTAGTCTAAGTATCAAAATATTTTTTTTAGCAAGTCTAACCATAAAAGTAACAAGACGTAACGCAATTACGTTACTAGGTTAACAAACGTTTTAATTAGCGGAAGCAATCTCAAACTTTTATTTTATTATTTATTTTTACGATTATTTTTTATTGTGTTTTATTTTTATGTTGGTGTCGTTAGTTTACTTGGTAACCGTTAGGGGGCGGTGTGATCACTCGGTTGGTTAATTGTACGGGAACTGCGCTTGCTTGAGCATAATATTGACCATCGGGCTGTATTGTTTTTTATTCACGTGGCCATTTTATTCTGACCTGTTATCGTCCTCATCGGTCTAACTGTAGCCTTATTTGCAAATCATGTGCTTCGGGTTTTAGTTATAAAAATATTATAATTGCGAAATGAAATGGAAAATTAACGCCTTTTTTTGGAAAACAATGGTAAAGTGAATGTAAACGATTTCATTAGGATACCTAGTAAGATTAGATACTAAATATAACATTTTCGCACCATTTAACAACGTATCAAATAAAAGATGTGCCACATAATACAATATCGTTATATACTATCAATTGAAATAAAACTTTTTTTATATTATAATTTTATCCCAACGTTTCGATGACTGCAGCCTTCATGGTCACCAGGATGACTATGATATTCGTCGTCCTTAATTTCAAATTTACAATATCTACCTAAATTATACAGTTATACAATATTCAAAAATTGAATATCAATTTACCACGTTAAATTCCGAGGTACTTTCTAAGGTATTCTCACACAGTTTTATCATCAGCCGCAGCATGTCCACTGTTGAACATGGGCCTCCAAAAGATTGCCAGATCGACCTAGTGAGCGCGGCCCGCATCCAGCAACCTGCCGTGACTTTTATGAGCTCATCTGTCCACCTCGTGGGTGGACGACCGGCGCTGCGCTTTACACACACAGTTTACCTAAGTCCATATCAATTGAAGTCTAGCCTACATAATGATTTCTTATGTTTACGCGAATGTTAGACATTGAAATCAAACTAATTTTCCGGATTCTATCGCGGTTTTTTGTTTTTTTTTTAGCCTACACTTACGAAATGTTGAAACTTGGCCCATGAAATGCACTAATGACCTATTGCGTGTATGTCACGGCGCGTGCCCGATTAAACGAATTCACATTAGTGTTATCAACGCGTGACTTTTGTTTCATTCTGTATGTACACAATACACAATATTGTTTCGTGATGCTTCACTATGACATTAGGTAAAATGTCGGCCCATGTCTTTGCGCGTATAATCTTTAGTATTATATAAAGCTGAAGAGTTTGTTTGTTTGTTTGTTTGAACGCGCTAATCTCAGGAACTTCTTGTTCGAATTTAAAAATTCTTTTAGTGTTGCATTTATTGAGAAAAGCTATAGGCTATATAACATCAAGTAATGACCAATAGGAGCGGAGCATCAATAAAAAAGTTGCAGAAACGGCTTATTCCCTTTTGAAAACTACCCGTTGCGTGCCCTATGTAAAGGGTTAAAGGTATATGATGTAACATGAGGAATTTCTGGGATATACCATATGTTATATACAATGCAGTAGTCGTGTACAATTATCTAAGCAGGATATCAGATAATTCTAGTTCCCTAACTCAATAATAAGTTTAATACGAAATCGTAGACATGTTTATTCCAAAACATCTTCCTTAAGACAGTAAAGCGGCTTTCTTTTCACCGAAGCTAACCGTACAAGGCGGATCTCACCCATTTCACTCGTAGCATCACAATCGCTATTCGTCGCATGCGTCACGTGCGTGCTCACACCTGTCCGACAGATGTAACGGTCCCGTCCGGGGTTCGATTCTCGGCACGTTGCGCGCTCTGGGAATTTGTGGTTATGTGCCAACGATTTACCACGCTCTTATTAATCGAAATAACTGTTCGCTCTTAATTTTTTGTATACTATGTGCAAAGCTTTAAAGTAAGTGCTGCAACGCAGATAGGATAGAAAACAATAGCCATATTGGTGTACAGCGCCATCTAGCGAACTATGGTGATAATATTATTCCTTTGTTTTTTCCCGCTAAAACATTACGCACTATTAACTTTTTTTGGCTTATAAATAGATAATACTATCGTAGATATTTTGTTTGTGATCATTTATTTTACACTACAATGCAAATTCAATATATTACATTTCAAATTTCAAAATTGATGGCAGTTAATACAATATGGTATTCTCTTATTCAATTTATGATAGTAAATAACATGGGTAAGTAAAATAAACCGAATGCAATCTCAAACATTTTATAGTTTCCCTGCAAAAAACGTATTTAATGAATTTGACTTATAGCGTCCAATTCAGTCATTATACAAACTAAGGAAAGTTCCATGTTCTGAGGTTCCATTGCATGCCAATTTGAAACCATAAACAATAAAAATAAAACTTTTAAACTACGACAGCTAATCTCTTAGGCCAGGCAATACATAGGCCGTATTTAAATATACATACTAAATTAATACCATTAAAAACAAATCCATTTTACATTACTTTGATTGATATAAAATAAAAACAATAAAAACCTTGCACTATCTAATGAAATTCGACCTACATGAAATGAGCTCGTTTGTTTATCTATAGCCCGCGTGTTTACTAACATTTGTAATTCGCGCTGCGGGCTCGTAACAAAGTGCGTCGAACTGTTACGACATGACCATGGTGTTGACGCGTCGCCTGTTGCCAAACCGATAGTTATTTTAGACGACAGTTTAATTTGTAACATCGGTATTGAAATACAACTATAATTTTATGTTTCTAAATATCTTGACCACTTGGAAAGTGTTTCGACGTTTGCCAAAATGATGTTTGTCTTTTGGACGGTCAATTGTCATATCGGTTACACTGATCCCAGAAAGTGAGTTGGAACAAGTGACTGCTAACTCTTTGACAATGTGTACGGTGGTAGGTATTCATCTAATCTGGTACCTTTTATGTGCTCACGAATTAAGTCATTTGTCGTATTTTAACTGATTCTTAAGACCCTCTGCCGATGAAACGACCTTGATCATTCGGTTTCGGCGCAGGAATTGCGGTGGAAATATGCAAAGATTTACGAATAATTTGGTTAAAAAAATCATAATCATAATGTGATGTATAATTATCTCTTCTGTATTGTTTTATAACTTTCGATTAGATAGCTTCTATAAATATGTCTAGCGCGCCGTTTTGCCGGGTGGAACACCTTAATATATTTACTACTAGCTTCCGCCCGCAGCTTCGCCCGCGTGGATTTCGGACTTCAAAAATGGAGCCGGTCGCGAACGTTCGAGAATGTTTGTTTTACGAAGCTACTCGCTAGGTGATTCGCTAGCCTCTAGGTACCAAGCAAGCCGCCTGCCTGTGCGTTCGCGACCTTATATATATACAAAAATAATCCTTATAGCATGATTCAGTATTCACGCATGATGGCTTATTATTAGCGTATTTCATGTATAACTTTGGTGTTTCTATACCGATTTCTATGATTCTTTTTTATGGAATATTTAATAATGTTAACTTTTTTAATTAGGGATGACTGAGAGTGTTATAAACGTAAGAGTAGACAAATATAATGAGAAAGCTTCGAACTGCTAAGCTATCGGGAGTTACACGTGTTATTCTGAGTCAACTATAAAAGATAGACACATGCTGTCGTGGGATATTTTTTACATAATTTTAATACATGATTTCTGTGTAGCTTTAACCATTAAGATTGCACACGCGACGGAAGCTTAAAAAAATGGAGTAACTTCTCCCGTTTTCCCAACATTTCCCTTCACTGCTCTGCTCCTATTAATTGTAGCGTGATGAAAAGTATACTATAACCAGCACAGGAGTATGACAAATAATTGTACCAAGTTTCGTTAAAATCCGTCGAGTAGTTTTTGTTTCTATAACGGTTATACAGACAGACAGACAAAAATTTTACTAATTGCATTTTTGG
The DNA here is from genome assembly GCF_014839805.1 of Manduca sexta. Taxonomy (NCBI): domain Eukaryota; kingdom Metazoa; phylum Arthropoda; class Insecta; order Lepidoptera; family Sphingidae; genus Manduca; species Manduca sexta. The sequence continues at coordinate 750,131 of NC_051142.1, read as the reverse complement.
CATCAGTATCGATCCCTAATCACCCCCTGACAGTTATTATTTTGGAAATATATTTCATGTACAGAATTGACCTCTCTACAGATTTATTATAAGTATAGATAGATAGAAGATAATAATATCGATACGTTTTATAAATAATGACTGGTTTTTCTTTTATTTTCCAAATATCCTTCACGAGTAATTAACTAAAGTAATAGCAAAGGATTCATATTATGCCTGGACTGAATCGAAAGGTATAAATAAAAAGGTTTTAGCCAAACTACATCTGCAAAGAGCTACTGTTTCTGTTTTTATTTTTAAGAAATAAACTCACATTTTAAATAACAGCAAAAACTTTGTTAATCCACATAATAATAATAATAATATCAGCCCTGTATTATATGTATACTTGCCCACTGCTGAGCACGGGCCTCCTCTACTACTGAGCACGGGCCTCCTCTACTAATCCACATAAACTAATATTTTTTTAAAAGCACCTTTATATGTGATATAACATTTGCAGAACTGGACGCGACTGGTTCAATCCCAGTTTGGCGGAACCATCATTTGGTAAAGATAAGATTAATAGTTGGACGTTGCAGGATGCACCGTAATCAGCAGTTAATGCGCCATCTTCAGTTAATGGAATAATCTAGTGATTGTTTGGTGCAAACGTTATTTTAAGTAGTAAGATATCTTAGAGCTATTTATATTTAGTAAAATGTATATTGCGCTAATACAGGCATAGATAAACAACCGCTGCTGTATGCTTATATTTAGGTCTTATTTCAACTATAATTCTTTTATGTTTTTTTTTGTAAAAACTACAAGGGAAAAACATATTGGCTTCTAAGTTATAATAAAAAGTTATTGATTGTAAATAGCATCAGTGTAATTATAAAACAAAAAATAGTAGTTTTTATCACCAAAGGCATGTTACTAGAAGCTCGAAAATCTACAAGTCACAGTGATTCCGAGTCCTAATAATTAGGATGTAGTTAGATGTAATCTCTTAGTTTACTAGAACATGAACACAGCAATGTTTTAGATTTTCGCCAGTCAATAGTATATTATAAATGTTTTAGTACAACAGTAAATAATAAGCATAAATGCGGTTTGCAAATCGTTCTAATGATAATTTAATTTTACATAAATTACAATAGGGAAGCCGGCAAGAATGGGTTGTATGGACCTTTCGCCACTGTAATACAAATACAAAACTTTTATTCAGACATTAATAATATTTTTCTCAATAAATATTGGTTTTCTAGATCGTAATGTAATCTATACAGCTATTAATACCTTGATCTAAAATTTGAACTAAATTGTCTATAATCACCAACATCTAAAAATTCTGGCAAAAATTAACCAACAATTTTGAATTTCTGGCAAATATCTACGTGGTATTAGTAAATAAGATACCGCGTAAGGACGGTTGTTAAACTGATCGCCCCGTTTAGACATTAACAAGATATAGACGTAAACGAAAACACTAACATTGAGTCGTAAATCAGCTGCAGTTATTTTAAGCACACTAGTATTATGTAATGTACGAGAAGTGTGCAGAACTGCACGTATCGACGTAAGCAACCACGTGGGGTGTTATCTGTTATATGCGCTTTTTTCGGCAATTTAGAGCAATATACCTCTAAGGGATAGCGGCGCATCTGGTCCATCCACTTTTAGTAATGATTATTTCGCCCCATGATGTGATGGCGAACCTTTGCCATATTGGACATGTATTCTAGTCTCCGGGCTGATATCGAGCAGAAAAAGATATCACTGTGATCCGAGATTACTAATAAGTGAAGTAACCTTTTTGAAAGTGAATTCCCTCTGGCTCTAAAATTATTTAACGTAAGCCAGAAAGTATCGGAACGATATGTTTTTATTTTATTTCTTGAATGGCGAGGCAAGATTGCAGTTCGCCTGATGGTAAGCGATACGACCGCCTATTAATGGGCGAAACACCCTCCAACACCTTGAATTACAAATTATTATTCGGTACTCCGCTGCGCTCGCCATGCTCAGACATGAGATGTTAAACCTTATTATGTCCAGTAGTTAAACATTTATGAATGTTTTTTATAAGATTTTTTATCAATTTATCCTTACCCAATCTTATCTATAATATCAGCCACAGTATTTTGCTCGTATTGAAAGTAGTTTATCTCTATCTTTGCTATAAAAAAAAAAACCTTGAATGGCTTTCACCACTTTTATAATTCAAACCAAGACGTTAAGTGAAAACTACAAATTATTTAGAAAAAAACATCTCTATTTTTTATATCCAAAACCATTTAACTCTTGTAAAGAAATTATCGATTTATTCTAACGTGTACAATAAGAAAGGGCATTAACAAAAATATAATTTATTTTCTTTTTATTTGTTTGAAGAAGAAAGAATTATACGAAAAAATTGTTCTACTCAGTAATTATGGAAGTGTAAGTGAGTGTAATTGTATGTTTCGCTTATTTAATAGATAATAATTGTATGTATGTATTTTTGGGTTTATGACTTAAAACATACGGTAAAATTACAGTTAATGGTATTAAAGATATAAAAAAGTAATATGCAGTGGAATTAAATCCATAGACAGTATGCGACTTTAAAAAATGTATTCTACTTAAAAATGAATTCAAATCTATATAGGTATTGATTATATTATAGATCTAATAGGTATTGGAAATTATTCTTGACTTCAAATGATATAATAATTAATTATTAGTTAAGTACATTTGCCAAATGCCAAATGTCACAAAATAGGTAGTTGAATAACCTTAAAATAAAAGACGTATCTAAAAATACTACATTTAATATAAAAATAAGTATCTCATTTATAATTTTATTAGTAACGGAAATAATTGACAAATTCTACGTAAAGATGTTGCAAATAATATAATTTTCAATTATTTTTCTACTTTATTAAAATACTAGCGGAAATTACGTATAAACCCCACCTATATAACTATTCCAAGATACATCCACACCACATACATCCCACCTATTTTCCTGAAGTGGTAGAGAGAGATGCAATCAGAGCACCCACTTATGCTATTTGCTTTCCGTCTTATGCTGATTGCCCATATTGATTTCACGGAAGAAGGCGAGTTGGCCGTGCTTAAGACATGACCGGTATCCAAGAGCGACGGAGGCCACTTACTATCAGGTGAGGCAGTAGCTCCCTTGCTTTCAAAGGCAATAAAAAAAAGACAATATTATGTGATGGAGGGTGAGCTTATCGCCATATCGAGCATAAATTTTGATTCTGATACTGAGCAGGAAACCCAAAAATCATATTTGCCTGACACCTCAGACCGATAATCCTTACCAACGACGCAATACAAATACGTCAGCGAAGCACTCCATTTAACATTTTGAAGAAACATTTCCATTAGAAATTAATAGACTTCTCATAATAGGTACCCACATCAATGAAAGCTAACAAAGCGTAATTGAACTAGTCGACATAGCAATTAGGCAACGCTGACTGAACTATGCAGGCGATATGCTATTCAGTTGATTTAATTAGTGCAGTACTTGACGGAAAACAATGTTCGCATTATTTAACTAGTAATTATTATCTGAAGAAATCAATAAATAGTTCTGATCGTGGCGAAATGCGAAAGTTGCCGAATGCGCACACCGTGTCGTATTCGTGTTAGTATGTTAGAATTCTTTAAATATAACGCAAAAATAATTATGATTGACAATACTTTAGTATGTATTGATTATAAGACTTATATGGGTTGAAATCTCTTTTTTTTTAATAATGAGGATTTAATAGGCGGAGTCTGTTCAGAATTCGGTGAAAAAAAAGCAATAACAAAATTATGTATTATTTTTTTTTAAATATGACTTATTCGTGTACTGACCAAGGACTCACCAAAATAAGTTGACAAATTCTTATATTGAGGACCAATTATAGTATATATTAATCATTATTTCGTTAAAGAGCTGTGTCATGGTCCCTAGATGAATGATTTGTATAAAAATATACAAATATTGCAATTAAAATTATCAGAAATATATCGTAATGATTTTATACGTTTATGCGAATGTTAGACATAAGAATAAAACTGTTTTTCGGATTTTTGGCGGTTTACTATATTATAGTTTTCTCCTGACGTTTCGAAGACGTTGCAGCGTTTATGGTCACGGGGAGGACGAAGAATAATATATAATAAATAGTTTTATTTATAAAAATATATCATTAGTGATCAATTATTTCTTCTTCATATTTGATACACCTATTTTTTAATCATTATAGCGTTAGCGGCGATAGTCTAGTTGGGTGTAGAACGGACTGCCAAGACGAATTTCCGCAGGTTCAAATCCGAAGGGCACACACCTCTGACTTTTCTAAAATCATGTGTGTAATCTTTGAGAATTAATCGTTCGCTTTAACGGTGAAGGAAAACATCGTGAGGAAACCTGCACATCTGAGAAGTTCTCTATAGGAATTTCGAAGGTGTGTGAAGTCTACCAATCCGCACTAGGCCAGCGCGGTGGCCTAATCCCTCTCAGTAGTAGAGGAGGCCCGTGCTCAGCAGTGGGCAAGTATATAATACAGGGCTGATATTATTATTATTATATAGCGTTATATAACTTAAAATATATCGTACATTTTTTTTAATAATAGCGTTTCTTAATATTTATTTTATATTTGTGCGAGCGGGAAATCATTAGGCGCACGCTACTAAATTATTAATATTTCATGTTGCATTTTGAAATTCAAGAAAACAAATCTAACTTGTATTTATTACAAATATTTATATAATTATTAAAACATTTAATATTTATGTTTACTAGCCATAAAATTCAAAGAATTTAATTTAAAATGTACAAGGTGGAATATTATCAACCGGCCAACCAACCTTTTACCTTTTCGGCTAAGCATTGACCTAGATAAGTGCGCGTACAGCAGGTATAATGTTCAGTATCGTGCAAAAGCAACGCATTACACAAATTGAGGGCAATTATTATTGGAATTTACGACAAATAACTATTCTGTTTGTTGCTGTGCTGGTTTTTGTGCCATCTGCGTTTTAAAGTTTAGTTAGGATAAGTGTAGTTAATTGGGCTTGGGATTGATCAAAATAAATTTGAATAATCTATGTTTTAATTAATTTGTAGAATATTAAGTTGTTGCATAAATCCTAATTGGGCCAGTGAATTTATTTATAAATAAGATAGGCCAATGAGTTTAATATATATTTTTAATAATGACAGGTATGATTTATTCTCTGCTTTCTTGAACGTCAACAAGCAACATGAAATATTAATATTTTATTTAGTAGCGTGGGCCTAATGATTTCCCGCTCCTACAAATATAAAATAATTACTAAGTAACGCTATTATTAAAAGAAACGAACGATATTTTTAGTTATATAGCGCTATAATGATCCAGAAATAGATACACAAAATGTTAAGGAGAATTAATAGAACACAAACACCTCTGACGCAAAACAGCCATTTAAAATATCAACACTTGTCAAATAAAAAATGCCGCAATGTATTTCAAAACATCCTTTTAACCCGATTCTGGTGATGTTTTTACTCTTTATGAAGTCAAAACAGGATATGTGATTCTCTTTTTGAATTCTCTATAACTTATATTGACTGCATTCTTTAGATGACCGAACTTTTTGTGTAGGTGTTTTTTGTGGCTGTTTGTGAATTCCTTTGCCATATTGTCTGGAATTTTAATGATCAGTTTTATTCATCATATTTTTTCTAGTTATTATAGTATACATGTGTTATACGAATATTTTATGGAAAATCAAAGAAGTAATTAATATTTCTTGTCTGCAGCGCGAATAAACGGGAATGATCGCAATATTTTATAGAAAACTGTCGTGACGCAAGTTTTACTTTTGCCTTTCGTGTAATCAGTGAAATTGCCTAAGTGCTAACATCTACAAATTATATTATACAAAGGTTAATCTCAGATAGTACTATCAATAGAAATGCACCTAATAATAGGTTGTAACAGCATTAAAATTGGAACTATTACGGAAATTGCGTTATTATACTATCAAAGCGTTTACCTTTTCAAACGTGAAAATCGAAAGTATGAATCGAAACGACACAGTGTTCCGAATCAACATTCTGTTGACTTATAGAAAGCGTTAAGAGGAAGTTATGTTCTTCTGATCTGTTATTTTTCTGATCTGTTATTTTTATCTGTTTTAGCTTTTATGTATAATTTCTGTTCTGCAGTTTTAGTTTATTTGTCCTAATATTACAAAATTCGCGGTGTAGGTACAAATTATCATTATAATTAGTTAATCTGGGGACAACGGTGTTGGTTAAACAATAAGTTAGACTATTTAATTTACATTTTATATATAAGATGTGTTGTGTAACTGTTTGTTGTTCAGAATAATAAAAAAAAAAAAAAAAAAAAAAAAAAACAGATTTAGGTGGTTTTCATATCAAGTCTCTAAGATAATAGAATATTATTCTTAGTTGTAGTCATAAAAACTATGAAATTAGGTTAGAATTGCATTACTTATTAGTCTTATAGACTAGATTGGAATTTATTGCTAAGTATCTAATTCTTACAACAAAGGAAAAAAATATAGTTTAAAGTCTAGATACGAAAGAGGTTGACTGATTGATGTATCGCAATGCCTATTTCTACCGCAAGCAACATTGTACAAGTGGTTTTGGTTTAAAGTATATTGTTGCTAATGCAATCAGGTATTATGAGATTTGAGACGAGTGCAAGTTTTCGTGTTGTTTGTGAGCAGTCGGGTCTCTCCGTAGTGTCAGAAGATCATGTTCCTTATTTAGACGTTTCACTTAATTTAAACTTCGTTTTCTATCTAAGACTAGTTGAATATGTTTATTCAATGGCATTAATTAACGACCAACATTTACGATCCGAAATGACATCTTTTCAATATAACAAAAAAAAAAATATTCTCACATGTTTCACTGATTGAGCATTAAATTGTGATCCAATCAATCAGAATCATAGAAGTACCTTCACGCATTTGTGGATGAGTTTTTTGTGTGACAAATCCGTTACGTTTGCCTAAATCAAGATATAAACCAAAGGTGTTTTGCGGTATTATGGAATAAAATCTGTTTATTTGTAAACATGTTCATCTTAAGCCGCATTTCTGAGTGCGTTACCGCTATTCGGTCATGGTCTGGCGGTATTGCGGTCCGCGGCAGACGTGACTGATCTGCCACACAAAAAACTCACCCACAACTGCGTAAAGGTACATTTCTATGATTCTGAATGATTTGGAACTGGATCACAATTTAATACTCAACCAGTGAAATATGTGAGAATATATTTTTTGATATTTTAAAAAGATTTGTCAATTATCATTTCGGATTGTAATAGCTGGCCGTCAAAATTCTGAGTACCTACCTTCTAAATAATGTTGAGGAAAAAAAAATTTAAATATAATTTTCTTGTTTTTTTTTTTTTATTTAAGATAAGACTTTTTGATGGTTTTTATGCAAAATTATAAGTGAGTGGAACAAGTCGTCGTATTTGATAAAATCTCGGTGTTACGCGTTCAATGATAATTATCCACTTAACCGAAATGTTGTTGAATGTGCATAATTTTCGAACATAAAGGCGTGGTTTTAAAAAAAATTCGACCTTTTTAGATGTTAAACGGAATTGTTATTAAAAGTGGAAAAATAGTGCTTCTCCTTTCTTGAGAACCCAAATTATATAATAGGTAAGTATTTATAGACATTATCAGAGGAGAAAATTAAACACTTTCTAAACGCGCCGCTATTTTTGATTCCGATATTGAAAAATTTACATCAAAAGACCGATTTGTTCATTTGTAAAAAAAATATAAAATAATATAGGTAGTTATAGCAGAATACATAAGCTTCTTTATAAAGAGACCTTACATACAAGATTTTTTGTCCATACCAAGAATTCTAAGAACTACGACAGCGGTCATAGTGCCATTTGCATATTTTCCATAGACTGTAATTGAAAAATCATAGTACACGAAGAATTAGCGGGCAAATAGGTAACAAAGTGCGTCATACTGCGTTGGTTATCGTGAAGCAAATTGCACTGATTTATTCAATATCGCGAACAATTGTGTACGCAATGTGTAAAATGTTTCGTATCGCGTTAGTTTTATATGATGCATTTAAAATATGCTTTTGCCTATTTTGTTTGTATTATTATTTGCTTCATGTGAGTGATTTGTAGTAATAATTTGAAACTATACATTTTTTAGTTATATTTTATTGAACTTTGTTCAAGAATAAAATATGTGTTTATAGAGCGAATCGTAAAAATTTAATGTATTATTACCATGTTTTTTTCTTCCCTAGAATAAAATAGAAAGATTTTACTTCAGACAAAGAAAAAAATATTCAATTAAACTTAACGTAAACCGGCTATATGAAGTTTTATTGTTCAGCTACTTTTGTGGCTGAGTGTAGCATCTTTCCAAAACGTAAAAGGCCAAGGAAAGTATCCAAACAGTTTAGTATTACGTTTTATATTATGATATTCAGGAAACGCAGTTCACGATCGTGTCTGATGCGACCCCAAGATAGCCTTGATGTTTTGCTCATTTAATATTGTTACGATCTTGCATCGAGTCGTCCTTATAATGCTTTTAAACGAGTCCTACATTTGCAAATACGGTTCCATTCCGGGTAAATAAATGGTCTGGTAACTTTTTATATTCCATTGTGATCCAATATGGCTGCCATTTTTAAGCAAAGGGTACTTTGCTTGTGTGCCTTCTTATGGTAAACATTTGTATATTAAAAGTGTATTTATTTATGGAAGCTCTTTTACGACGTTTAAATATTATTTGGGTTATATTTATTACATAGTATACAATCCGATCAAAAATGATAGACCAGTTTTTCTAAAATAACATATTTGACATGCTCCTAAAGCGCAGAGCTTAATCTTTTAAAAAGTACACAAATATTTATATTTTTATAGAAACTTCATAATATATTTTTAATTCGCTACGACATCACGATCTCGTATTAAATACACGATTTAATTTCCTATTGTAATAGTATAGGTTTTTGATCCCCTTTGAGCCACGATGAGTTAACATTTATCGATAGTTTCTGCCTCTGTAGATCTAAAAAAAGACGTTGAGATAAAGCAGAATGACTCTTCAATTTTTCCGCGATACAAATTTATAGACAATCGCTTCGCAAACAATATCTACTGAACTGCAGCGTGACAATTTGCTGCAATTTTTCAATTACGAAATACTTGCAATATTACAAACAACTGTGACTAAAAACGTTTATATACAAGGAAAGACGTTTGTAATCAAATAAGTGATTGGTTGGTCCACGTTTGTGGTCATATTTCATAAACGCCGTGTCAGTGTCGTTTGGCGTCGATTTACATCCGTGTTTGCATGTTTACTACTGCCAACAATTGTACCGTGGTACTCAGCGCCATTTTATTGTTATGTCTAAATAATAAGTTGAACAGGCACAAGTTGAGTGGATTTTAATAAGTAGTGATTGCATACCGTAATCGCATTAGTTTGGCATTTTAGAGATCATTACAGTTACAACCGCCGTGAGTGCAATTTGCGGTCCCGATGACACCCTAATAGTAAGCCCATACAAATTTTCACCGGCAAGTGCAATCAATTTTAATTTTATATTCATTAATGTTTCAGAGCCCAAATTAAGGTGACAAATAAGATTTATGAGTCTCACATTGCCGCAAGATTTTTGTCGTCAATCATAAAACCTAAATACGAAAGCGATCAAAGTGCATGGACCTTTCCAGTCAATTACGACAAAAAGACGGTTACGATTTAAAAATCGAACGCTAGTCGCGACCAATCAAGGATGACGGTTGCAGCTGCGTTCAGGAATTCGTTGAGAAATCGTCGCGGTTTGAATAATTTATCATCAGTCCGTCACCAACCATTGTTGATGGTTGACCATTGAGCGTTATTGCTTGAGAATATTAAATTGTAAATATCTATGCTCAACACTGTCTATGGTATGATAATACGAGCTACTGCGGGATTTTCCAATGTCCACATAAGCCTGCTTTGATTTTAACTGCGGTGGAACTGCACTTTGATTGTATAGATGAACTTTTAATCTTTTCAAATAAAGTTGTAATAACTAAAATGTCCTAAATATAAGTTAAATATTTGCTCAATATGTATTTTGAGATGAACGTTCCTGTACGTCGTAAATCATTTAATTATGAGATTTGAAGAATCTTCACTAGGGTAAGACCGTGTTAAAGCGGCGCTATGGTGCAGGGAATAACAGCCTAGAGTCATTTCACCCTTGTATTCCATCTTTTGACAATTGAAACTTAATAAAACTAAATACATTTTAAAATTACTTTGTTATTCGCAATAATAGTTTATTCCATGCATTTTATATTCACTTGCACGGCGTGCCTTATTTTTTACATGCATAGAAGCTTTTATTGTGTCACCAAATGTAGGAAACGCTTTACTTGTCGAACTACATAATGAGAAAAAAATATTTATAGCATAGGTAAAGAGGGAAGAATGCATAATTAATCTTCCAAATAAGATTAACAACAGGAAGTTGTTGCAATTGAGTGTAGCGTGTTTATAACCTCAGTTGGTTTAATGTAGCGTAAATAAAGACCATATTTAATGGACTGATTTATCGTCTAGTGAAAGCAGCTTAGCTTATTGTTAGATCTTACATTGTTTTAAATTAAACGTCTGTTCTCTGTAGCCAATAAGATGGTATTGATAAACTTGGTTTATTTTACAAAGTACTGCTGCTCTCTCTTGAGTCTTAATGTATACAATTATTCATAATTACTGATTAACATTATTCATAAATATGGTGGCTGTCTACATTTCGTTTATAATTAATTGCTCTTAATGTAGTATATTTTTACTCATAGAGAATTTAACTCGAGCTGCATTCTTATAAGAAACCGTATGAATCCTCGCCTTTTACGGGGTTGCCAGACATTTAAAACTTACGTTTAAAATAAATAAACACAAGATAAGTGGAAGGATGTAGAACCGGTCGCCGTCGTAATGGCGACCGCGAGCGGCGGCACGCGTGGAATGCCGCCCGCGCCCGCGTCCGCGCCTCTGCCGTATTCGCCATTAGAACAGATAATAAATATAATACGGCTGTTTATTTTTGTTTTGCTACATTCGGCCAGTATTTATAAATGGAACTATAATAATATTATAATCTATACGGAACTGCATAGTCTATGTAGAGGCTTCTGAATGCGTGTTTAGGATCAGTAATTATGCAACGGCAACGTCTTCGTTGCCTGATTTCTTTTTATTTCAAATTTCGAACATAAAAAATTAACAATGCCGAAAAATATTACTTCTTTTACACTTTAATTATGAAGGCTATAAGCCTTAGGTAGGGAGAGATTTTACTAACTAAATTAAATATTAATCACTACGAAACAACTTAAAGCCTAATGAAAAACGAATTCTGTCAAAATATTTTCGTACACTTATTTTGGATTGATCAATGATTACTACAAAGTTGTAAGTTACATTTAAGTACTTACATTAAACAGGTTATGTCGGTATATAAATACTTTGCGGCCAATATTACAAATTATTCATAAGTATGCACCTGTGCGTATAAATCGTAATGTTTTCTTTATAGAGTTAATAATAATTAACTCCATTACAATTTCCTGCATTATGAATAAGCCACGCATAAACACGTCAAGAAAATATATTTGAATTATTGTTTCCTTACAGTAAAGGATATATCGAATTTAATGAATCAAGTTAATTTACTTTTCAAAATCATAATAAAACATTTTTATAGCTTGATTTTTAATTTTAAACCTTATTTTTTATAAGAATATAATTTGCAATAGTTAATGTACTATCCGACTATTAAAAAACAAAGAGGTTACGCAGTTTGTTCAATGAAACTTGGCACGTTACCCCCTACCTTGGTATAATACAACTTTTATTATGAAGTCTTCTTCCTTTATGAGCGCAGTCAGTTTGCTTTGAGAAACATTTAAACTTGATTGTATCGTCGGATTCCTAATTGGCGCCAATTCAGCGAGGGACGCTGTTTATAACCTAATAAATACTTATTTGTCGCGTTAAATAAGTAAGCTGAATGGTCACAATATGATTTGACAATACTAAACATAAGTTTTAATAAATGAATGATTATGAAATTGTAGTAAATTATTGATTATGAATGAAATGACTGAAAACTGAGATACTATTTTTTTATAAGTTAAGCAGTTGTTTTAATGAATTAAGTAGAATAATCAACACAAGTTTTGCATACAAGAATATTTTGACATTATTAAACTACAATCTTAATCTCTGTATCGATCTTGAGGATAAACCGATCAATATAAGTCGTTTGTAAGCAAGTCAAAAGTGATGGATTGTTTGGGATTTTTTAAATGAAAACAGTCGTAAGGGATCTTATATTTTATAATTTTAAAAATAACACTTTCACTTCGAAAAAATGATGTATGACTACACTTAAATATTCAACATAGAAAGGCAACGATAGCGTTTGCTTAATAGTGTACTAGACTTCAAACACTACGGATGACATCAGCCATCAATAAAACACGAGTGGTCTATTTATTATATCGATTTAAAAGTATTATTCACTTTAAATTTTCCTAATTCGTAAATTACGAATATTTAAAATTGCCGGCCATAGCCGGCAACGCATCTAATTTACGACATACACGATATAGTCACAAAATACATGAATGGAATATTACAAATTACCAAATCGATTAATACTTGCCGTATCGATACCGGCGGCCCGACATTTATAACAATGACGTCACATCGCACCGATCACACGCGTAAACAGTCTGTATTTAAAGTGTTTCCCACAATACGGGAGCATAATGCTTAACAAAAGACGATCACACCGTGTCATATCTCGAGTTCGACTCATAAGTGGAAGTAGTGAAGTGAATCACTTTGGTCTATTAATATGCGTAGCGAGTGACCGCGTGTCAAGAGCAAGGCTTGACCGTATGTATGTGTGCTTGATACGTCCATAGCGACTAATGGGCTGTTATGTAAATTGTCTGCTCGCTTCGGAATGTTATATATAATGGTTTGTTCAATTAATCATAACCTACGATTTACCTACGTAATCTTTAAATTCTTAGATATTTGCAATATTTTGCAAAAGGTTTACATGAATTTTGCACGTTGTAATAGTACTTTCCGGGGCATTTCGAAGTGTTGTTTACTTATTTGGGTGTTAGGTGACTTTAGGTGTTCAATTGTAATTTTGTTCACCAGTAAATTCTACATCGTTGAAATGAAACTGTGCTATGAAACGATAGCAGAAATGTAGTAGTACGGCATTACAGATGAAATAGTTTCTAGGAATACAAATAGAGTCCAGCCATTACATTGATTTCCTAGTATCTGTACTAAATTGAAAGATGGTATTTGACCAACCTAAACATACAATTATGTAGGCTTAAATCAGTCACGAGCCCCTCATTAAACTCTTTTTTACAAACAAACTTAACCTATTAATTAATAATTTAAAAATAGAATGTTTTGTTTTTAATTTTTGTATAGGCCATGGAAGAAAATTATTATTTGGTAAACCAATAGAGGATAATGTTAATTGAGGTTTCTATTTGAATTTATTTTTATGATGGATATATTCTTGAATGTAACTTTTTCGTAGCAATTCACTTACTACATCTATAATCTACTAGCTTTTGCTCGCGGCTCCGCCCGCGTTATAAAGTTTTTCAGGCTAAAGTTTTCCGTTATAAAAGTAGTAGTTTCCCGGGAGCCTATGTTCTTCCCAGGGTCTCAAACTGTCTCCATACCAAATTTCATCTTAATACGTTGGGTAGTTTTTGAGTTTAATACGTTCAGGCAGACAGATGCAGCGGGGGACTTTGTTTTATAATATATTTTTTAGAACTTTTTAAGTGAAACATTCCCGTCATACATCATTGTTGCATAACTTTAACCTTTTACGCAGCGCAGGCAACGGAAGCTCTCAAAACTCATAATTTTCCCCGTTTTTGCAACATGTTTCATTACTGCTCCGCTCCTATTGGTCATAGCGTGATGATATATAACTTTGAGCACTCCACAAACAAAGGACTATTCAACACAAAAATATTTTTTCAGTTTGAATCGGTAGTTCCTGAGATTAGACATTACTGCTCCGCTCCTATTGGGTATAGCGTGATGATATATAGCCTATAGCACTCCACGAACAAAGGGCTATCCAACGTAAAAAGAATTTTTCAGTTTGGACCGGTAGTTCCTGAGATTAGCCATTACTGCCCCGCTCCTATTGGGTATAGCGTGATGATATATAGCCTATAGCACTCCACGAACAAAGGGCTATCCAACGCAAAAAGAATTTTTCAGTTTGGACCGGTAGTTCCTGAGATTATCCATTACTGCCCCGCTCCTATTGGGTATAGCGTGATGATATATAGCCTATAGCACTCCACGAACAAAGGGCTATCCAACGTAAAAAGAATTTTTCAGTTTGGTCCGGTAGTTCCTGAGATTAGCGCGTTCAAACAAACAAACAAACAAACAAACAAACTCTTCAGCTTTATATAATAGTATATAGATATAGATTTTAATCCCGGATGCAATAGATAGCCAAGCTATCGTCATATAAATCTTAATAATACATTCTTATATCGTCCATGCTTCCTCTTATAGACTTTTGTATGTAAATATTACTATTGTAGGTACTTGAAGAATTACAAATATGCAAAATTTCTCTACATTGCGAAGCCAATGCTTAGTCGTTGAATATCTTTGACACTTGCTTTTATGTATACAAACACATCCAAAGGGGTAGTAACTTTATTTGTCTTAACCATTTAAAACACATTACTATAAAAATAAAAATCCGTGTATTTGATTGTAATTAAATCGACATAACATAAGGATCAAATTCAGCAAACGCCCAGCACATAACTTAGAAAACGTAGGTAAGTCAATACCTTTTTGGTTGTCCTATAAAAAGTTCGAATATATTTTTAAGCGACATCTTTTGACAAAGTCTGGAATTATGTGTTACTCCTGTGTGATAGTTCATGACCGCGTTCAATTTACAATTTGTAAAGTCGACACAATAATATGCACTCCGCTATTTATTATGTATTTACTTATTACGTCTCTACGAAAGTAGAGATAAGAATGTTATCTAAATAAGAAAGTAATATTTAGCGAATTAAACCGTACTTAATTTATCTTGTTGAAGGTTTAGGTTTTTTATTTTAACATATTCTTTGTTGTCGTACATAAATCAAAAGAAAACTCGGAATCACGCACTGGAATGAATGTTAATGCGTTTATAATTTGCGTTACAAACGACAAGCACTGACTTACTTACACGAGACCGTAATACATTGTAAGAAACACAATGGACTTCAATTCATTTTATTGTATACTCTTACAGAAACACTAAGGGTTTGAAATTATTCGAAATATATAAGCGGGAAATATCTATATATATAAAAATGAATTGCTGTTCGTTAGTCTCGCTAAAACTCGAGAACGGCTGAACGGATTTATCTTATCTTGGTCTTGAATTATTCGTGGAGGTCTAGGGAAGGTTTAAAAGGTGAGAAAAATTCGAATAATTGCCGGGAAAATCCTCAAAACAGCATTTTTCTATTTCCCATACAAACATTTTCTAACTAATACGTAGAGTCAATTTGAGCTTTATTGCTATTGTATAAAGTTCACTGTTGTCTAAGCAATGTAGGTGTGTTCCTAACATCAAAGCAGTGTGCGTTGGAGCACAGAATATAATAATGTAATTTCGCGTTCTGAAACTCAACAAAAGTGATATCGCGGACCCGACTAAATTGAACAGTCACAAAATTTAATATATCATTAGTTATTTGGTTGGCTTCACGATATTATTTCTTTTGTTTTACTTTAAAATGCATGTTTTCGTTAAGGACAATTTTTGAGCTACTTTTGCATATCTATACTTATAATAAATCTGTAGAGGGGTCAATTCTGTACATGAAATATATTTCCAAAATAACTATCAGGGGGTGATTAGGGATCGATACTGATGCCAAAAATGCAATTAGTAAAATTTTTGTCTGTCTGTCTGTATAACCGTTATAGAAACAAAAACTACTCGACGGATTTTAACTTAACTTGGTACAATTATTTTTCATACTCCTGAGCTGGTTATAGTATACTTTTCATCACGCTACAATTAATAGGAGCATAGCAGTGATGGAAAATGTTGGGAAAACGGGAGAAGTTACTCCATTTTTAAGCTTCCGTCATTTCGTGTGCAACCTTAATGGTTAAAAGTTCCTTCGATTTCACCAGGATCCCATCATCAGACCCTGACCGGACAATCGGACCACCTGCATACCACCATAAATTAAAAAAACATCCCGACAAATTGAGCACCTTCTCCATTTTTGAAACCCGAAATCCACGCGGGCGAAGCTGCGGACGGAAGATAGTACCTTATAAAAATCTCTACTTAAATGAAGACCTATAGAGTTCACACGCTATCTCGTTCAGCAAAAATAGCAAGCCAAGAATTGGGTAGCAGGCTCGATTGCTAGAATGAACTCTTGACTATGGAGGACTTATTTAAAATTATATAATACTGGCTTTTGCCCGCGGCTTCGCCCGCGTGAAGGACTTTTCCGGATTTATTTTTTCGACTTACTTGATATGTATCGTTATATTATGACCAAATTACATAAAACCATTATAAATTGTAGCCTATATGTTATTCTGATGTATAACCAATATTACTGTAAAGTTTCATCCAAGTCCGTTCAGTAGTTTTTTCGTGAAAGAGGAACAAACATTCATCCTTCCTCACAAACTTTCGCATTTATAATATAAGTAGGATATAATAATGATAGACAAAACTTTAGTACTATAATAAATATAAATTTCTATAGTATAACTTCAGTGTAGAGTCAACGCAAAACATTTCTTTAATAATTTTTCAGAACAGATTTGGCCAAATTTTCACAAAATTGGGTACCTATTTGCTCGACATCAACTCTGTATAATAACCTAACATTTATACAAAGTAAGCTTATATTAGCAACAAAGCAACAAATTCCGATGATGCGATTATGAAAACTCAGGAATGGGGTTACAATTGCAAAATATCCTTCGCTCGTACTTTCTCAAACAGGTTTTGTATAAAAAATCTAAACAATTATGAACAGTTACGCGGCCCACGACGCGGTTACAGTAACTGTATCGGAGCGTTTAGCTTGCAAAAGTCGACTGCGAACACGTACACTATAATTTTGCCGCCATTTTTGTCTTAACACATGCTCTTTGTAAGAAGGAAGAAAATATACAAAGAAATTTGTTGCAAAATATTATAGTTACAAAAATTTAAATGCGACAACGCTAAGCTGCTCGTATCACATAAGACTTAAAATAAGTATTGAATCGAGTCAGCGTAAGAAGCAACTAAATAAACAATTCTCTATTTCTTTTTATTGCGATAAAATTCTTTAAACTTAAGAAACTTAAATAAGGGAATATTAAAGAAGAGTTGAGTGGCTTTACACTACTAACTACCAAAAAAAACATAATGTATACTAGGACTGCTAAATATACTATTATAAGAACATAAATAAATCATGCAACATGGATAAAGCCATGTTCTCAGCACATTCGTGTTTACTAAATATCAAAAACCCAATAACAACTATTATACAATGTGCTTATAATGTATACTAGAAACATCGTAAGCACATTGTTCACTAAAAAGTTATATTGTTGAAATCATTTTTATGTAAATTTAAATATTGCAAATAGTCAATTGTAATTTGGTGTGTTAACATTCGTTCGGAATGTAAAAACTAATCAGACTATTTGTGAACAACAATGGTAGAATAAAAAGAAATTAGTGTGTTTAAAATAATGGTGCACGATAGTAAAATAGACATTCCAATTATACATTGATGTCCCGATCTTATAGCAAGCGCTGATAGATTTTACACAAATAATATACCAATATATCAAAGAAGACACAAACAAATGCTCATGTTCGCTGCCTATTGCGTGGTGACTACTTGCTAACGTTCCAATGGGTTGCATTCAAAGTTCAAGCTAAAGGTCACGTATATAAATTATCGTTATTACTATCATCACTGTTCTGTGAAATTAATTATTTACTAACGTTGCATTTGCCGCGTCTAGCACGAATAATGCATTACAAATTATATTTCAATTATGGGCAGATTTCTTCATTATTTTCCTATCTAGTTTCGACAGAAGGCTTAGGTGCTTACACTCTTGTCTACAATAATTATGTGCTAATGTTATTCTGTAAAATTTATTTATTAATATGTTTTTTTATATTCCTACAACTGCATTTGTTTGATACCTAAACATTACGGGACCGAACACATGACTAAAAGTATGTCCACTGATTGAACATCTACCTACCCTTTTGAGAATAAAATATGTGAATGGATGTGAAATATTAACTTTATATTAAATTAATAGCAAATATTCTAATAAACAGTTGTTTTGCAAAAACTCCGTTTTCGTTTCAGAATGTGTAGGTATATACCTACTTACTATATATTACATATATTTATTATTAGAGATACCATTAGATAATACGTACAGTACATTTTTTAACACAAAGGTATTCAGTATATTATGGTATGATTACCTTTTGAAAGTATCTACAGCTTACATAAAGTTATATATCGACATAAAATATTATTCTGAGAAAAATTAAGTAAGTATTGTCTCCAAAAAAATAATAATACTACTTTAGTAATAATATCAAATAAATAAAAAAGGTAGATTTATTAAAACGGTCAGCATAATATAATTATGAGTTTAATAATCACACTTCGTTAATACACATAACTGTATTCTTTATCTTACACTATGTAAAGTTTCACGGTGCTGCCGCGACTAGCGAATGACATCATTAATATTAAGATACGCACTTTCTCTTTGTGTGCAAACAGTGTGGTTTACATACAATTGTCCAACGATTCAAGCTCGCGTTCTAATTTAACTTAAATCGAGTTGAATTTTTAAACAAACAGTGGCGAAGGGTCCATATAATACGATTTATGCTTCCCTTTATTTAAAATGTATGTAGAATCTAATTATTACTAGAACAATTTGCACCGCATTTATGCATATTAGTATCTATATGTTGTATCAGGTTCCCTTTAGAAAAATTCACCTTTCGCCATTGCAAATAAATTAATGAGGAAACGAATGAGCTATATGATGAACGCACTGCCCTCAACTGTGTTTTATAAAGTAAATCGCAATGCTATGACTACGCTGCTTTAAAACTTAAGACATTGAGCCTTAAATTTCATTAATTCCACAGATCATTATTGAGTCAAATCTGGACACAATGCCATGTTTGACAGAGGTAGATGAAGGTATTGATACCAACACGGAACGTCTTGTATCGAGGATACTCCAAATAACTTCCTAAATAACTTTAAAGATAACTAAAAAGTTTAGATACCTATTTATGTTTTTTCGTAGTAAGCCTTCCAGTTTGCTGGTTCGCCGACCGTCTACACTCAATGTAAGGATCAGCGCACTGAATATCATTAGGGGAACAAAAAGCGTAACGCATGAGCAATGAACGGATGAATGGATACGTCTGTGATTGATTGGCAAATAGCTATCATGTCGAAACGAAAACGAACATATTTCAACTTTATTGATCGTGAAAAACATTGAGCATGATTAATTTTCTTTTGAATTTCTTTGTTTAAAGTCTGATTTAAACAATAACATATGAAGTGGTAATTAGATGATATTATTTTAAGTATATGTATCCAAAGTAATAAAAGATATCTACCTAAAGATATCTAAATGAATAAATTCTTTTGTTTATTACTTAGGGAAGCAGTATTACAATGGGTAATTATGATATTTATTAAATGAAACCACATAGTCGTCTTTATCTCTACTAACATTGTGCCAAAATCATTCAATCCATCCAGGATCATTATCGTATACTAGTAGAGGCCTTAGGACCATGTTAAATTAAAATAACTTCTTTTTAATATTTATTTAGTTCAAAACTCTTACTTTTTATCTTACATACGAGTATATGATTAAAATTACTTATGGTAAAGTATTGTTTCCCAGAAAACAAGTATATGTTTTTATTTATTAACGCCATATTAAATTGACCCTGTATACCTAAGAGTATTAGAAAACGAAATTAATAAATTGTATTAATAGTTATAAATTAAACTATAGCACTACAGCAGGTAGCAAAACCTGGCGCGGATGTTGTCTTTAGCCGAGGGGAAAATACTACTTTTCTAAGTGCTAGTTCGTTACGTATATTGAATACTTACAAGCTATTAACATTGAAATATGGATGCAGGAACTTTTTTTAAATGAAATGAAATTGAAAATAATAAGCTTATATCGTAAAAACCGATAATAAGATGAATAAATTATTTTAAGAAAAATATCAAATAACATATTTGTAGCCTTGTACGTACTAGGTACGCATAAATATAATAAGGGGTAGTATCATTGAAGGAAGCTCGGTTCCTAACAAGCCCTAACATTCATGTTCTTGGTGTTTTTTTTGTGTTGTAGTCCAAAAACATACTACGAATTTCTGATAGTTCTTTTATTATTAAGTTTTTATAATATCGTGATATGTTGCAATTTAATCAAAGGTTTTTCTACATATTTTTTAAAATTAAGTAGACCTTCAAGGGTTCCTTTTCTTAACAAAAAACCAACTAGTCCAAATTAGATATACTTTATTCTATCTACGTACTATTTATTTCCATACATCAACATAGATAAGAGTATATTTCTTGTGGCTTTAATATATTCTGAGTACTGGCAACCCCATGTGCCGTCGTAACATAATTTATATGCACATACATTAAAAGTTTCATGAACTTGAATAAAGTAAGAGTGAACTGTGAAGATGTACTGATATTAAAATGTTCGTGCAAAATATTTTTTCTGTTTAATGTACGTATATCATCCCTGTATTATACACTGTCCCACTGCTGGGCACGGACCTCCTCTACTACTGAGAGGGATTAAGCCTTAGGCTACCACGCTGGCCTAATATATTGACAGACTTCACAAACCTTGAAAATTCTTATGGAGAGAATCTCAAGTATGCAGGTTTCATCACGATGTTTTCCTTCACCGTTAAAGCGAGCGATAATTCACATGGAATACACACATAACTTTAAGAGTCAGAGGTGCATACCCTTGGATTTGAACCTGCGGACATTCATCTCCATAGACCATTTCATTGCCAACTAGATTTTCGCCACGTACGTGTAACTAAACCCTAAAATATAGGTCATGATCGTTATGATTAATGACATGGCATATGGGTTTGCTCTCTATTGCATGGGACTAGAAATGTAGATGTAATTTATCTCTGCCTACCCCTTTAAAGGAAAAGGCGTTTTGTACTGTTATAGAGATAATATTTACCTAAAATGTTCGGAAGTTACACGCTTCTTTAATAACACAAGATCCATAGCCTTTTGGAATATATACTTATCAGTGCTAAAGACAACAGAATGTTATATAGTATTCAAAATTAATAAATGTACTGTACATATTTTAATAAACTCGGGCATATTAATGTCCAATTCCGTCTATAATTGCCTATAAAAATTAAAATTAATGCAATATTTATGTACGAAACTTGTCCACCCACTTGTTTGGCACACAACAAAATAAATTATAATCAGTGAAATTAATGCTAATATGTATTAGTTTGCGTTGTTATTGACTAAATCAAGCGAATGCAGAAGTTATTACAATAACTAAAGGGTGTACTTTAGAAAACAATTTATACAATCAATTGTTTTTTCACCTTGGTAAAGAAAATCAATGACTGTTTAATTTCACTGTTAAGCAATTGTAACGGGTCTGTCTGATCAACTATTTTTGTATATTTACTGCTTAGAGGTTTTTGAACTTGAATTTTTTAGTTCAATTTAGTCTGTTATTGTGAGTTACACAAAAACAATTATCTTGAATGGTTTGTATGGTTTACGGTAATAGTAATTAAAATTAAGAAAATATAATGATTACTACATGCGACTTCTGTAATGCCTCATTTACACTATCGACGAATAACTTGGCGAATAATTCGTGCGTGCGTGATGAGTAGCAACTACACCCGTATCACTCGTGTTCGTAATTATGAGTCTATATTTGGCCAGTATCTAAATAAAGTGTAAGATTTAAATAACGAACAAAACATTAATAATTTTGGAATCTGAAAAAAAATTAAACATTATTTAAAATCATTCTTCTGTTTAGATCTCTCATTACCTAATAAATCAACACAATTTTAAAGTAAGTATTTGTTTCCATTTTATTCCTTACTTCTCTGAATACGTTCGTTGCATAACTTACAACTAGCAACCAGTTGTTACCAATGCCGATACAACAATTACATGCGAATGAACGGTTTTCGTGAGAACATGCACCGATCCGTGCGCCATGCGGGGACCATGGGAACATATCCAATGACGGAAGTTATCAGATGGCCCGCCATGCGATTTCACGCTATTGTTTTTATTAATTAAATGTCAATCACTAAACTAAAACTAAACTCCAATTCGTCCCTATTGACGAAGAGCTAGACCCAAATTCCTATGGACACGTCACGCATTACAACTTCTCTTTCCACTCAAACAAAGCATAATGATACCATAATTTTTACCATGCAAATTATGCTAACTCAGCTTTCTATTCAGAATATGCTAATATATCACTGATCCTACATTAATTCTACTTACAGATCTGTGCGAATCGGCAACAAAGGAACGCCCACGTTTACCGATACTAAAGTGGGACATCGGTGGGGTAAACTCACCCAATATGGTCACTTGTATGATTGTACATAAATCAGCGGTTGTCAAAATTAACGTATGTAACTCAAGGCAGTTTGGGCATTTACCCTGGTCTTTAGATGACAGACTAAATTCGGTGATTAATGGAAATTTTGTTACATTACAAGCCTTATTAAATAACTATTATCCATAATTTATTTATAATTAGTAATATTAGAGAGCAAAGAAAAAATACTGACCTTTAGGTATTTATAAGTAGTTTTTTTTTCTATATAAAACCATTATTTTTATTTTATATTTTAGGAAAAAAACATATACTTACCTACCTTTTATGTGAAACTATTGACTGCTCTCTCCTAAACACTGCTAAATTTAGGTAAGTAATATTATTTACGCGTATAATTATAATGTAAAGAATATATGAATTTCTCACAACCACAACACAAATTTTAATTAAGTTGTGTCGGTGATATTGCCGTTTACCCTAGAGGATCACAGCCTTATATTTTTAAATTACACACACCGTTTACTTTAGAAAATACTCGTAAAGCTCAACATCTGATGTAGGTCGTAAAACTGGTCTGGCGGGTATTATTTTTGTAGTAAAAGTTAAATAAAATGATACCGCGGATCTTCGTTTTTGTACAAAATCTGCCCCAATTTAGTTGTCTTGTTTCACGAACAAACTTGTTTGAAATCTATGTTATTGTTCTTGGAACTAACATAAAGTATAACAACATTAAGTTTAACCTATAATTATCTCGCTTGTTATAGTAGCATTTTAAGCGTGTCTAACATAATAACGAGCATAATATTAAAAACAACACAATAGATCTACATAAAAAAAACAAGTAAAGCCTTTATAACCACACCGCTAACTTACCATAGCCAAAACATCTGTCCATAAAGCAGACCGAACAAGGTATAGACAAAAGAGGTTTGTATCCACCAAAACAATGAATATGTGAATAATTCTCTAAAAAGTGTTTCCGAAGCGTGTAATACGCGTGGCATCAACTTTCACGGTCCTTGTTTTCCACCTGTTTCGTGTGGAGCGTGCCTTACCAACCGTACAAAAGATTTTAATTTTGCACAGTAAGTGATTACAAACCGTGACGAAGGGACTACATATAAAAAAAAAGTTAAATTTAAATATCGAACTTCTTTTCTGATTTCGATTCAGAAACAGTTTTAGACTTGCACAAGTATAAGAAAATGATAATTATTAACTCTTTCAAGATTCAAGTATACATTTTGACAGATAATCAGTCATACTTGCTTTTTGACTATAATGTTGCACCTCCTACATTTAAATGTTCACTACCAGGTCATTAAGATCTATTCTAAACTAACAACCGTCAGTCTTTATATCTGATAATACAGGAAGCACATGTCAAAAATATAGCAACATTCAAAACCATTAATTGAACAAGGAATTGATCATTACCTTGTATAGCGGTAGATTCACTAATATGAATAATAATATTATAATAAATGCGAAAGATTGTGATGATGTTTGGATATTTGTTAGAAGTAAACACAGCAACTGCTGAACGGATTTGGATACAATTTTTCACACGGATAGACCATGTCCTCAATGAACACTTAGGCTCGTTTTTATTCCTGAAAGTGAGTCTTTAAACAAAGGGCTTTCACGCAAACTAACCCGCAAGCAGCACCTTATTATATAATTATCAAACATGCTCCATTATCCAACATTTGAACAACCGACGTTCAAGGTAATTCCCGCGCAGCCCGAGCTGGTCACGATCTCAATTCATATGTTCCATACGGTATGCGGGTATTTCTTTGTCTTCGCGACCTGGCAAGGACGGTCCACGATTGTTTGAAGGTACCAATTAGTTCCGAATACCCAATTAGTTCCGAAGCGTAGGCTGTAATGTAGGACGTAACCTACTGTTCAGATTTATTAGGTCTTATGAATCGGAAACAGACAAATTATGCGTTTCATTACAATGGCTGTTGAGAATTTTCGAATATATTTCGTACACGTGTTTGCTCCAAAACGCAGAATGAATCTATTGCAGTATCGAATAACTTTTAATGTTTTTTTGAAGGATTGGAAAACATAAGACTCTACTTTACTGTCTGAACACAATCACACAACCATTAAGGTGATCTAAGACAAAATCTTACATGTTTGAACATCACCAAATAACAGTCCTTTCGCAGTGAATTGGGTTGTAGAATCTTAACTAAGTAATACTTAGGTATATATGTTACCTTACAGTAAACTCGAAACGTCATTTTATACCGGCGTGTTAAGCAAATTATAAATTCCAATGTGGTGCGTTAACTGTGTTCAATTAGTTCCGCCTTCTATATCTAAAACAAATATAAGACGGGAATTTAATTCTATGCTTGAAATTTGCATTCCATTAGATTTTTATTTACACTTTATATACATAAATACACGTGAGGACTTGACCATAGGTATTGTTTCCTAGTCGACAGAGTGGTGCAGAGATAAACAAGGAAAGTGCATCTTAAAATGGTGAAACATATACTGTATAATTTGTGAAAAGTGTGCAGGGCGGTGGCGAAAGGCGAATTTTTCCGAAAGGACGCTGTATACAATTAATAAGTTCTGATAATGTGCATAAACGTGGTTTGGAATTAGTTCTAATGATAATTAGATTTTATATAATTACGAAGGGAAAGCCGGCAAGAATTTGGTTATATGGTCCCTTCGCTACTGCTACAGGGAATGGAAAGTCTACAGGTTTTAGATATTGCTTACGTTTTATCGTATTTTATAGATAAAAATACCATTTCATTAAGTCATTGCGCTGACGGTAATGACACTAATGACTCATTTACGAATGTGCATATATTATCGGAGATCATTGTCTTCTACGATGGCTTACGCGATTATACAAGGTCGTCAACAAAGTCATTCATCACAGTTCTTCACAACGTCAGTCTGATAGCTTGTGTTTAGTATCTTACCAGTTTTCTGTTTGGAAAAATATATGGTCAAGATACAATGATTGAATATGCGAGGTTGTATTTAAAGTATATTTATAGCCAGCAAGCTTGTGATGACATCATCCAGTTCTACAAAAATAAATTAGTTTCCCTTTGCGCCTTTTTCCCAAGCGAAGAATTAACTTGCCGCCATATTGCGAAAAGTAAAAGTTGAAATGTAAAGTATGATTAAGATGCATGTGAAGTATGACAAACTTAACTTGGCACTAATTGACACTTCACTACTTATAAGGTCAATTTCTGTTTGGCGTTGTACCTAGTTTCTAAAACCTTATGTATAGTAACGAATTTTGCGTTATTGGAATTTAGTTTGCCCTAAAATTCTCTCTAAAGTTCTATAGAAATATGAAATGTTCTAGAAGGAATAGTTATATTGTATTTTCATTTAATCGTTAGCTCAAATTTGATAGCAACTAGGTTTTACAAAACAACTTTGCAGGAACTGACCACGTCCTTTACGAACGTTTAGTATATTAGTATGTTCAGATATTCGTTAGAAAAAAGAGCAGAAACTGCTGAATGGATTTGAATGTAATTTGGCACACACATAAACTATCATCTGGATTAACATTTAGGCTCCCATTAACTTGAAAACTTCTATGTGATACCTTCATGCCAACAACGGTCATTAGCGCGGGCGTGGATAACTAAAACATAATAAACATTAAAAATATATATAATTTTTAAAATGTCATGAACAGAATGCGGCAATTTACTTTTATAACCAGATTAGTTAAAAACTCTATACTTCACGGTACTTTTATAACTGTCAGTAGATTAAGTAATAAAACGTTTTATAGCTAAAATGTAAGTAACACTTAATTACCCGTACTTAATTGGCTTTCGAACCTTCCAAGTATATCAAAGACGGGTCTTAAGGATTTCAAAATGAAAATCCAATTAATCGCACCTCAACGTCTGGCCAAATCTTATTACGCGTGCTTTCAAAAGAAATAAAAAATTCTTAGGCGGAATGTTAAACATCTTGAGAACTGTTTAGCAAATTTACTTAGAAATCATATAACTTGAAGTTGGATATTACGGTTTTTATCACATAATATATGTTCATTTTGCAGTTTAAATATTGTAAACTGTTATAATTATTTAATATTAAAAAAATCCTTCTTAGTCATCAGAATCAACTGCTCCACGCCCTTTCTCTTCCATCAAATACAGACCCACAATAAAACCTTATCATTTTGAATCGATTCAATCCACCAAAACTGACAACTGAAATGGCAAAAATAAATACATTACATAATTAACAAGTCACAGTACAACGCGCACCGAGCGAGTTATAAAAGACCTTCAGAATTCAGATATCGTGTGAAGTTAACTCGAACAAGAATCAGTGAGTCATTCACCGGTGTAATATAAAACTAAAGCCAGCACATCCTGAAATTAGTGAGCTGTGACTGATTGTGAAGCAATAATAATGTTACTAATATACATTTTATACTTATATCCATGCATATTATTAAAGAGAAGCCCCGGACGCATCAGTATGTTTTCTAAACACGATAAATTTAAAAACCACTAAACCGATTTCGATGAAATTTGGTCTGGAGATAGTGTAAGACCCTGAGAAGGATATAGAGCACTTTTATCCCCGAAAACTCTAATACTCGGATGAACCTGCAAGCAAAACTAGTAATTTTATAAATGCGATGGATTGTGCGAAAATTTGTGAAAATGTTTGAATATCAGTTCGAAGTAAATTGGGATAGAATTTGACTCTCAGATTGACCATAATTAGGATGTTATTTTTATCTCGAAGAAGTATATTATACCTAGAACTGACACTCCGAAAAAGGTTTATAACGCAAGCGGAGCTGCGTGCAAGACCTATTTTACTAATTCGCCACGCCCGGTACATCCTGGTTTAGTGAGGTGTGACTGATTTTGATGCATAGTAATGCTGCTATTATGAAATTATAACGGGGTTTTTCGTATGGTAAGCTCTGTGGCATGTGCTGTTAGACAGGTTTGTGATGTCGATTTTGTTTTGATTTACCTTATTCTATTCTTGGTCATGTTAACAGTAGGGGTTTATTTTTGTAAGAAGACAGATAATATATGCATGAACACCAAGCAAACATGAAAGATAAAGACAAAAAATAAGACGTATTTGTTAAAAAATATGTGGGTAAAATCTGTTACAAAAGTTGTAGTTAGGTCACTGCCGTGCCCGAATAAGAAAAAATAAAAGGGAATAAAATATTTAAATGACGAATTATCGGAAACAATGAAAGAATGCATGTTGATTAGATAATTCTACAATATCATTTTTAGTGTATTCATTTTTAGGGATGTGTCTAGATACATCATGTTCTTTAATTATAGAGTTAGAGACCCATTTTTTTTTTCTATACCTAAACCTTAAAAGATGCAAACCAAGACTGTAATAATTAGTATGGACACGGACCTGTTTAATTACCACGGAACATGCCACGTGCGAACATTCAGTTCCGAATGTTAACATGTATAAATCAAACGTTTTTGTCTGTAGACAACGTTTCGCAATCAATGGAATCGAGTAAAAAGTCAATTACTTTTTTCTGTAGACACAAACAATTAGACTTTCCCTCAAGCGTGGTAGAAATGTCAAGGTTCTTCTGTTTTGTTTTGCGTGATTGCGTGTGCTGTCCGAATGTTAATGAACGCTCTGCATGGATATTTGAATTTTTGAAATGCTTTTAAAATACCATCTCGGTATTTTGAGGCTGACCATTAAAAACAATGATAAGTTCAAATCGTATCAGGCATATGAAAATCGTATATTTACAAGTTATATATACGTATTATTAAACAACGTCTCGTGAATTGAACTAGGTATAGCAAAATCGTATATTTACAAGTTATCTATAGTATTATTAAACAACGTCCTCTTTTCTGTCTGTATGTTATCGATTTTCTTAAAATCTACTGAACGAATTTTTATGAAAATTTGGTATGGAGTAGTTTAAAACCCTGGGACGGTTATACGCTACATTCTATCCCGGGAAAATATATAATAATAATAAATAATAATATCAGCCCTGTATTATATACTTGCCCACTGCTGAGCACGGGCCTCCTCTACTACTGAGAGGGATTAGGCCTTAGTCCACCACGCTGGCCTAGTGCGGATTGGTAGACTTCACACACCTTCGAAATTCCTATAGAGAACTTCTCAGATATGCAGGTTTCCTCACGATGTTTTCCTTTACCGTTAAAGCGAACGATAAATTCACAAAGAATACACACATGATTTTTTAGAAAAGTCAGAGGTGTGTGCCCTTGGGATTTGAACCTGCGGACATTCGTCTTGGTAGTCCATTCCACACTCAACTAGGCTATCGCCGCTTCAGAAAATAAATATATAGCGGGACTTTAATTCCTAAAAACTCTTGCACACGGGCGAAGCCGTAGGCAACTAGTTTATTATTTAATTTTACATAATAGGTGTATAAATTCATACCAAATTCATATCGATCCTTGTATAAAAAGTAACATTGAAATTATTTAAAATTAATGGTGTGTATCATTTTCTTTTGTTGTTCCTTGTATAGAGCATAATCAGTGATGCAATTCGTCGAGTAGTAGCTCAGCAGTAAAAGGTCGCAGTAATTATCGCTATTTTAGTTTTTCATCTTTGACGTAAAAAGTTTTTATCCAAAAATCTCCTATTATTTAATCGGAAGAAATTAACGAACATTCTACAATTAAACATTTATTTTTAATTGTGCAAGTATTATGCAAGCTCGCATTTCCTCTGCGATACTAAAAAACACCTACAGTTTTATCACCTTTCAAATATAACCATTCAATATTATTGCTTTGCTGATTACATAGTTTTAAAATTATCACTAAGAAATTATATGGGACTTTCTTTGCCAGTTTTAATGTAAATATATTTACTTAATTAGTAAAATAAGGCAATATTTTTCATAAAACCTTAATCATTGTGACATGCGATACATACTCAATTGTAATTAACGATTTATACGCTATTTTACTTTTTCCGGGTAATTTTGATTACATTATCGTTCCTCAAATAGTGTTTCATACTTAATCATCAGTTATATTAGTTAAATATATATAAATTATCAGATTACATACAATTGGAAAGTGCAATCACTGGAGATAAGAAGCAAATATTATTGACGCCAAAATGTGTCACCTTGCGGTAATTGAAAAGACAATCGGCAGGAATGTTTCTATATTTTAAATTACTTCGGTATTTTTTTAAAGCAGTGCAATGTGTTTATATGTAAAGGTCCATAATTATAAAAAATAACTCCGACATGTAATCGCGATGTGTTTTTTGCTCACAGCTAACAATTAAATGACTACATACCCTAATTAACTTGAAATATCTTACATTAAATCTCAAGACATACAACTAAAATAAAGAGAGCTGCCGTTTGTATATTTGAGGTCTCTGTAGTTATAATCAGTGTGTAAACCTATGATATTATTTATAAATATTTGCTGCTCGTAGCTTGGCTTTTGTAAGGACCTTTTCTGAGATAAAAATAGCTGTATAGCCTGGTGGACAAGGATAGAGTTAAAAGTTAAGGCCACTCGCATATTACTCTAAGAGTTTCATAGACTGCTAGTTTGTGATTTTTCGGACGATCAACACCTCAGACCCCCCTATGGCTATGAAGGCTGCAAAGTCTGCGAAACGTTGGGGAAAAATATAATATAAATAAACAACCGCGATAAAATACGAAAAAAAATATCAATGTATAGTTTAGGAAGGTTTAATTCAGCGCTATTTTACAAAATTTGTTTATATTGGTAAAGTTAGTACCTAGTCTACTAGTATACCATTTACTCTCCCGTTTACTAGCTTAATTATTATTAGACAAAATTCAATATCTGTACGCCGAAATTCTTCCAAATCCGTTCAGAAGTCTCTACGTTTACTTGTAACAAACATCCATACCTCAAAACACCACAAACTTTAGCATTTATCAGTTCACGCAATAAATAACATTAATTTATTATAATAAATAATAACATTACGAATCTAATACGTTCAACAATATTAGTGAATTATGTGACACAGATTACAAAGATAAGTTTTGTTAATTACACATTCAATACCTATTGACGCAAGTGTTTATCAAACAGTTTATTGGTCTTTATCGTGAAGATTGCTTTTAATCATTCGGTTTATTACATATTTATGGATATTGTTTTGAAAATATTTAGTAAAAATTATGACACCAAAATACATTAACAGATGCAAATTTAATCAAGGAAAAGTCCGATCGAAACACTAACGCCACAGAATTGGAAGAAACAGTTCTTTAATCCAAAACATTCTAATACTTCAAAGCACGATTGGCCATTACCACGAACGGTCTCTGACCGCGTGTCCTAAACCTAACTGTCACGGAATCTAGCAACACGCAGAATAGCACCTTGTTCCGATCCGTCACGTGTTGGTTTATTTTCCCGTTTTCATGTCGAAATTCAATTTGTAACGTAGAGGTCGTTGTTTCGTATAGGGCTTGTTTCATTGTTCGTAATGACTATTTTTAAATTTTTTATCACGGTATGTTTTTGCTGACCTCTTGCTTAAGTTTATGTTGGTTATAATTTGTTATTAATGGTTTGGTAAGTCAGATTGTAATAGCATGACTAATGCGGCTATTAAACTAAAGGTTTTAATTATAATAGTGATATCAACTAACAGTTGTTTTAACAATGAAAAGATATATGTTTCATTTACCTACATGGCTTACCTACACGATTAAATAGTGATTAAAGTTTTTGTTTCATCGTATGTCTATTAATTCCTGGTTTATTGTTATTCTTTTATTGTTACGTTCAGATTTTGTAAGAGTAGATGGCAGTGGCGAAGGGTGACGTTTTCCAAAAGGGAACCGGACACAACATATAGTTTATAGGTAATATGGATAAAAGTGGTCTGCAAATCGTTCCAATCAAAATTACATTAAACATAAGTAACGAAAGGGAAGCCGGCAAAAATCGAGCTATAGGAACCCTTCACCACTGCTAAATGGAAAAGGAATTATTAAATTTTTATACGAACCAAAAAGCATTCTCAGTCCATTGGCATGAGTTTTTAAGTGACTACTCACTAACCCACACCAATGTTTAATAAATGTAAAACATTGTATTATAGCGTCAACATTTGAACCCGATAACTACTCTTTACGGCGTCTAAGTAGTTGTACCTATTTTTATGTCAGCTGTCAGCGATAAGATATTAGAAAAGCGAAAACATACTAATATTGTAATCAGTGGAAAGTGCAGCAGTGTCAAGATCAAGTTTTATTCAAAACAAGGTGTTTAAACACCCACAGGCATAGAAAACATGTCCTTTGAGAACCAATTAAATGAATATGCGGTTATTCCTGCATTGACAGTAAAACAGCACGGCTATATTTAGATTTAATTAGTTATAAGCAAAATTGATATCACTAAGTTCTAAAATCTATTTTACGTAGTCCCAAACAAGATTATAATAACAATACAAAATTCCTAACAAACAATATTTTACAAATTCACAATCATCGTTTAACCGGATTTATAAAACAATATTGTCACACAAACATAAAACACGTACACGTTTCACAATTTTAGACGACAGCCGGATTCCTTTTTAGCTCATTCACCTGTCCGACCAGACAAATTAAATGTTATCCACTTGATGCCACATCCCACGGGCGCGTCACCTTCCGAATTTACTAACTTTTGCGTCTTATCTGGCAAGACGGTTTATCTCAAATGTCAAGCTGCGACAACTCAAGGACTTTATACTTTGGCATGTGTTTTATACATGGATGTTGGCTGGAGAATATAAAATGCTCATCTGCCAGGTGCGACTGTAAGGGCGAGCGGGGGCAACGGCTGGTGCAAAAAACAACGATGGCGTCGCGACAATGTCTGCGGGGTAGTCTTGCAAAAGCTTTTATTTTCAGATAATATAGTAACTAGTCTGAACAGAACCCACTAGACTTCAGTTCTTCAACTGGTTAAACGTTTAGTGATTTTCTTATACTCTTTGCCAATATTCCTTTGACAACTAGACATAGATTTGTTATTACTGCTGACTACTGAACTGCTATATACAATTATAATCCCAAAATTTTAATTGGGGCAGTCGATAATATAACAGTAGATAACGAGGTTCATAAAGATTCAACGCTAATATTAATTCCACATAATCAGAATTTGGATATTATTCAACTAAATAAACACCTGGCAGCAGAAACAATGCCTTGCAATTGAATATCTACATAATAGGATATGCTCCAAATGCCTATTTGCATTAATACCATGTAAAAGTATGTGAATGGTGCAAAGGAATGAAGACAAGGTCACAGCCGGAGAGCGGCTCAAGACATCCCTGTCAAGGAATGTTTCAAACGCGATAATAATCTCACGCCTCGCTGTGTTTTTATTGTGTCGTGCAGGCATGTCGCAATTGATTGGCACTGGTTTAGCCCTATGTCATGAAAATGGGTAGGCAGTGGGTTTAATAAACAATATCACTATTATTTCAACCAAATTCGTAGTTTTTTGCAATTTTTTCTCCTTCCTTACTATTTTCGTTCCTTCTTAACACCTCGTGTTCTAATTCAATGATGGACGATTCAATACGGTTCCATCAATTTTTGAAATATGTTTCCATTAAGAACTTAAATTTTTGTTAGTACTGCGAATAAATTATTCCATTGAAAAAAAAAATGTTTACCTAAGTTCGACTACAATATTTCATTAAAAATCAATCCAGTTCTTTATTCAAATCAATAGTTTCAATCAAGATTTACTTTTTAAACAAACCATGTTATGTCCCTCATTTTAATACAAACAAACCGTATTTTGCTTTTAAATTATACTTGATCATCAATTCGAACAATGTTGCTACTTAACATCACAAACAATGGCCGCCATTCAACTTGCTACGTTAGTATTCTCAGTATACAAATTATTTGATACCGAGCTCATTTTCATTAAAATTAGTTTCCTGACTTGTGTGGTAAGTACTTGTACAAGTACTTGCGTATAGTGCCAGTTACACATGTTTGGCATTGGATAACAAAATCAAGTGGCAAGCAATGTTATGTTAATAT
This sequence comes from Manduca sexta, assembly GCF_014839805.1. Classification (NCBI taxonomy): domain Eukaryota; kingdom Metazoa; phylum Arthropoda; class Insecta; order Lepidoptera; family Sphingidae; genus Manduca; species Manduca sexta. The sequence goes on along the minus strand of NC_051142.1, from coordinate 716,209 downwards.
TTACGAATTGAGTTTACATTTGTTTGGTTGATGTTCCTGAGATTGTGCTGTCATATTTCATTCAACGATTCGAGTGGTATCTTTGATTCTTATTAACATGAGTACTATTTAAGTAAAATCAATCAATTTTGATAAGAGTCCTAGGTTAGTACTAATCGCTTTTCTTACGTCTACTGCTAAGCTAAGTATTCTAGTACAAGAATGTTAAAAGATAGAGAGAATATCCAAATCAAGGCATGTCTATTGTCTCAGGATGATGTTTAACGTTGTATTCATTTTTAATACTGCTTATCAATATTTATTACAATCAGACATGTGATCTATCGTCGCATCACTGAGTTGTATAAGAGAGAAGCCATCGTAGTTCGTGAGGGACAAAAACATTAATATTGAATGCATTATAGGCTAATAGATGTGCGCGTAGACCTCAATTGACTTTGATAGATGTCATTAGTTATCATACAAGGCTGACAAATAACTTGTTTGTTGATATTGATGAATCGTCTGCTTGCAATAAGAGGTAATAACATTTTTTCTTGAACTGTGCACCTTACTGATAATGCCAAATATAGTTTGAATGTTTATTTGCATTTGATAGCTAGGTATATTACGACATGGATTTTTTTTTCATTTCGTAAAACATTGTATACATAATACGGAATCTAATTGGCTGATCTAAATATTTAAACCGTATGTAAAAGTAACCAAAAGTTGGTGACGCAACATTAAAAATTGACAATATTGACCAACAGAGAATTTTGAATTTATTAAAAGAACTCGTTTCAAGAAATAAAATTTATCCGCAATGGCCGCTGTATTTGGCGTCCATAAACGTAAAATTCCAACCTCCTTCGAAACATTTCAAAATATGAAATTCCAATTTCAAATTCCCATCCCATCCCAACGAATTCGAAGCGCGCGATTCGCCTACGGATAAGAAATGACCTTTACAACCGGGGGACTGGTCAGACCGCATGCTTCCAAGCACAGGGCATATGGAATTTATAACGCGCCAACGAACCGGCCGACAAAAACTTTACGTTTTAATTATTTAAACTGCAGGTGGGTACGGGGTGCATGTTAAAACCCTTTTAATGCGCGAAAAGGTTGCAATGATATTAAGAATATTGAATTTTATACCTCGATCGAATTGCGATAGACAAGTATTTATTTATTTGTTAAATAAGAGCGTCACATTGTCATCTTGTACGGTATAGAATAGGCTTGAAAATTAGAGATCAACAGCTTAAATCGCATGTTTAGCTAAACGAATGTGAAAAGCTAAATCTTAAATTCAACAAACTTATGCTAAATCAAGAGGGTGTATATTAAACATAAATGTAAGTATGTACAATTCAATTGATGTTTATATATGCTCAGTGTCTCTTGTATCTTGATGACTTGTGACACAGTTAAATAAGTAGAAATGTACAAACATTTCCCTTTACCTCCAAGGCAAGCAGCAGTAAAGAACGTCATCCTAATTGTCATTAATGAAGATTACTCACGATCTATTTCGGTACAAGACGTGATATCACCTTCGCTGGAAATTTACTTAAACTCCAAATTAAGCGTTTCGTCAACAAGTTTTCCTTCAGTGTAAACATGTTAACATGTCTTGCTCTGTTAATTAACAACAAATCTTTCGGATTTGCAAAGGAAGCTATAGTAAAATCCCACGGCACAATGAGGTTATACGAGTATTACTGTTTGTTATAAAAAATATATATTAGAGGAAGTTATTATTGAAACGAAGCTGTAAATGGATGAAAATTTAGATTGACTCACCAGAAATAAAAGCATAAAAAATTTCGTTACTTAAATATTCCAAAATACTAAGATATTATGTATATTATTATTATGACCAGTATAAAAGTAAACAAGCGAAAATGTACTTTAAAGACAGAAAAGAATTAGTTGGAAATACAGTACGGCTTACCTATTAGGTATATTATTTCGCGTAAGTTAAATAGTGGGTTTTACGAACTGACAAGGATTTTAAGATAAGAAGCGAACTGCAAGAAACACAATTTATCGACCTAAGCACTAATTGAGCGATAAACATAGTTATTTCAAAATGCAATCAACCGGAGCAAGACAAGGCTAGGACACACAACACAGGTATTTTTGCGCTGTAAAAAGTGCTCTATATTTTTGAGGTTAGGATTAGTTCTACTAAAATTATAAAGTAGCCTTAGTGGCATTGTCATTCTTTAATTATAAAAGAATACGAAACAATACCAATTTTAAAAACTATTTGTTTTTAGGGTCACCTGTTATAGTATAAAAATTGTGGCATGTTTACATTTTTTTTTACCAATCCGCATTTTTGCTTACATTATCATCCGTATTATACGATGTGAGGCGATAATGTTTATTTATCGTTCTTTTTTTATTTTTCAAGTATGTTTAACTTTTAATTACATAAAATGCCTGTTATAATTTTCTTATAATTACGAAGAAATTTCCCTAAGGTTATATATGTCTAGGATGAATTGGCAATCAAGACGAAACACCTCTATAAATCTGTCTGGTATTTGCTACAGTAATGACGTGTAATATGTTTTGAAAGTGTAGCGACGACAGGCTAATCTCATTGCTTATGGATCAACCACGCATACGTGATAAGGTCGTTGAGCCCCGGTTTGTTAAATATTTTAATAAGTATAAAAAAAAAATGCGTTTGTTAAAAGAGGTCGGTCATTCCATTTTACGTTCATGTTTTGTTTTTAAAAATGGAACTCCAAATTTCTTTAAATAATTTTGGAATTGGACTGTATTTTTCATTTAAAATTCGAATAGTGTTCTAAAATATATTTTTCTTTTTTTTTGTATAACACTAATAATTTATGTCTATGCTTTTTCTCTATAGGTAGAATCGAGCCAGGATTAAAAAAATAAAAGATGACAATTGCTCCGATAATTAAATAATAATTTTGGGTTAAATCACTTATCATACATATTATTACGACACTGTCGAAGAACTTTTTTGTTTACACAGTAGCTACCTAGTTTTTTATGTAGACCGTTACAGTAAGGTATAATTTTTTGACTAGATGTTTGGTGTACATTATAATTGAAATAAGTCTAAAGCGGTTCATTTCGGACGGTTATTTGCTACACACACCTCTTCTTAATTGGTATATAGGAATTGTGTTTCTATAAATAACTATGAGAATAGATTGACCGATTTATAAAAGTAAATATTTAATTAAAAATAATTTATATAATGTAATACAAACTTCAAAGTGTTAAGAAAGACGATTTATGTTCTGAAACACGATATCTGAAAGTAAAAGTGCTACCGAAGAAGTCAATATTATTTAATACATGATGCGTCTAATATTACTTCATTACATACTTTCACCGTTTTCACTTAACATATTACTGTAAAAATGTTATGAACTCTAGGATAACCTTTGAAGGTTTATTTTACATTTGTCACTTTATTTCTTTTCCATTCACCTTTTTATTGTGGATCAGACTAGAATTTCAGTTACAAATCACATAATATAAAGTGTAAATCAGTTGTTAACAATCAAATATTAAGGCTAGTTAAAAGTATTTCGTGTATCTTTAAATCTACTTGCGTAAAATAATTTCAGTGTAAATAATGACTGCAACGAATGTGAGTTGGAAATGATATGAAGGTTTATATTATTATTATTTATTATTTTAAAAATGCCTGTTATTTTTTTAAATACTGTATACTATATGGCGGGTTTTTAAATGACATTGCTTAGTAAAGTACACAGATATAAATAAATTACGAATAATTAGTAGAAAAATCCTAAGTACCAACTACTTAAAACAAAAGAAAAATGTTTTATTACTAACATTACTGCGTAAACCGTAACGCCTGAATAAACAAACACAATTTACACAAAACCTGGTCTATTATTTGTCATAGTATATTCAATGGAGCTATAAAAGGTATTAGAGTGCCATTTTGCGATATGATAAATGCAAACATTAACCTCAATGGTTTCATTAACATTTTTATTATCTTATGATAATTCACGCTAAATGCGCTTTACTTTCTCATTTAACTAGTACAGAGACGAGGGGTAGCAACTTAAAAATCTTGAGACAATTATTTTAAGTATTCAAATTGATTAATTTGATGGAGTTTTTTCTGTGAGAATTTATATTTAGTAATTTATAATTATATTATTTGTAAATATAAAATAATAAATAATAAAAATATTTTTAAAATTTTACATTAGATTCATTTATTATATTGTCATTTTTCGTTGGAACAATATCGAACTGAGTTATGCGATTTTTGGCGGGAAACAATTCACAACTATGCAGCAGTCCGATCTTTGTATAACAAAGAACTTTTTATACAAATAAACATTGTTTATACTCTTTAATCTTAAAAAATGTAGTAATTATGTTTTGGGAAATAAAAATGAATTTAAATAGCTACCTAAGACTTAATTTAGCATTAACGCGCGTTTTGGCATCGCAGTAACCATTGTGTTTCTCAGGTGTATTATTAAAGAAATCATTAGTTTCGCTAACAATGCTTATTTGAACTCTACCAACAATGAATTACTTAATGTATTGTTTCGAGAACCAGATGTTTCACAAAAATCAGATTTAATTTATATTTTACAATACCTTGAGACATTAACCTCCGGGCCAAACTCTTTTACTTTGGGTCTTTTTGTCCACTCCAAACAATACATTGACTCATGTGACATGAATGTGCAGATTTCGACAAATAAGGAATTTGGAGGCTTTGAATTGTATCTAAAGTCTAAGATGTGAAGTCATTAAGGAAATATTTCCTTTGACCGGCTTTGTTTCATCGACTCTATATAGAGCATACTGTAACAACCAGTAATAAATGTATTCGCTTTAATCTATAAATTACCGTAAAATTGGTCATTGAGTAATGATCGATTTATAATCGAGTGTGTTAAAATTGTATTATAATAATGAACATTGGTGATCATGGATTAACCTGATATACGAATCACAAGTGTAGAGACAGCACCTTCGACTGTCCCCGCAATAAAAGCGACATCTGAACGTTCCACAAATCCACAAACTAAAGCCGTTTACATTCCAAACAAGCGGGTTTACAACACTCCTAAGCCAAACCTGACGGCTACAGAACTCAACGGCCTACAAACCGCGCAGCCGGCACTCACCGTTTGTGCCGAAATAATCATCCTTTTCCAATATATCATGCTGGAAACCATAAGCGGGCAGCCATGCATGGGAACCAGGTGGTTCGGGCCAATCCGATATGCGGATCTCCTCCATTTCGACATGAACAACACTGCACTCCACTACAGTTCACACTGAGCTATCACGGGCATGCATGGACTACCTTTTCGTTCGTCCATTAGGTGGTCATTTAGGGCAATAACGGTCGTACAGGTAGTTGGCCTTTCACCAGGGACGCGCGCACGCGGCGGGGAGCGGCGGCTGACTGGCGCACCGGTCGTATTGGCGCGCGCGCCGCCTTCTCTCCGATATCTATTGCTGCAAAAAAATCCAGACGCCATCGCGTCGGCTCAGCTGTGCTTTCGGCTGCTGGCTGCTGCCCTCTGCGGAAATTTATTCGACAGTCACGAAACTAGATTTACGGGCTCCGAACCAGTTGTATACGTGACTCAAGATCGTAACCGAAGTGCCATGCCGCATGCCGCCGCGCCGCGCCGGTGCGAATATATTGCAACTTACCGGTGCCCGCTGCAGATTAGTGGGGCTTCTGATTGATTGCTTGTCTTGTCATTTGTTCGGGAATATTGTTGGTTGTAATTATTTCAGCACATTAAATATCACTTTAAGGTTGCTAATCAATGATAATTTATGTACTTACCGTGGTTATTTATCAATGCTGATAATGTTATTTATGATGCGATGTTACCGCATGATGAAGATCGAGGTCGGTATCCCCTAACTCATTAACAGCAACATAACATTAAATATAGATCATAATTTAATATAAGTTTCTTAAATAATTAGTGCTTTCCGTACCTTAATTGCTCACCTCCTAAAGGTCCGCCGACTACAGCATCTCCTTAACGCTGCAAAAGATGGTTCAATTACGAGATCTGATATTTTTGTCATTACATCATAATTAAATTAGAAGTTTCATCTATCGGAGTAAATTCAAAACGGTACATAGAAATCAAAGTCAAAGATCATCGTACTCACAATCTCTTCGTATAAGGCGATAATATTTTATTATAATCGTCAACCGTATCACGATTACCTTACTTACGTGAGGTTACGACACCGAAGTACAAATTAGGAGAAAGTTCCAACATGGAGCGTTTATAAAAAACGACCTGAATACGAAAATGAAGTGTTCAGAACTTATTTATTTGTGTTATAAGTCAAATGTACGTTGTATTTGAAGTTTTGTAGACTGGTGATTTTATTTATTTTTTTTTTTCATTTTGTACACATGGTATACAGGCGGACTTAATGCCATGGGCATTCTCTCCCAGTCAACATTGGGATGGTGTAGAGGACGGGGCAGATGCATAATAAAAGAAAGTGTAAAACACATAATACGAGTAATAATAAACAAATGTATGACATAATTATAAAATGCACCACTTTATTTTTTTATTTATTTTAGTGTCCCATTTCATCTGGTTGGTTTATATCTTTTATTAGTTCGTATTGTTGTTGGTACTGCTGATAGAATACTAGCTTTATAATATTACATGGCATGTAAAACCTACTATAAAGGCCCGTCGTGTCTCGCTTGGGATCAGCGATACGCTAGGTCTCTTTCTCGTTTCGACTTTACCATAGCAGAATTAAAAAAATCTATATTTTTACTTGACGAAAAAACTCTTTGTTGTGTGGGTATTATAAAACAAAGTCCCTCGCCGCGTTTAGGTACTGTTTGAACGCGGTGAATTCAAAAACTACCGAAAGGATTTTGATGACATCTAGTATGGCGATAGTTGGAAGATCTGAGAAGGGCTACTTTACCCCGAGAATATAAAGCGGGACTTTTATTCCAAAAAGAACTTTTCACACGGGGACAGCCCTGAGCAAAAGCTAGTATTTCAATAAAAATATAAATTTATTACAAGTTTTTCGAGTGGAATAAAAATTTCCATTCTTTTATTATGCTCTACAACCAAAATTGTCGAATAAAAGTTTATGATCTCTATATACGTGATGTTTTAATTGCAGTCGTTTTTAAAAACGTACTAGATGTCTGCGGCTTCGTCCGTATAAAAAATATTTCCTGCTATAAGTCCAATTTGCTTTTCTGACAAAAAAAAAACAGGCAATATGGATATCGAGCAAATTCGGTCCACGCCTGTGTACCAAATTGCATTGAAATCGGTTCTCAAGTTTCTACGATTACTTTGACGATTGTCCAAACTTTAAACTTTTTATTTATATTAGTATGATTTAATAGAATAAACAACGTACGTTTGCCATATTATATTTTGAATACCTATATTGAGAGCTGAATTCACAAGATTAAAATTTGTTTCTCTAATATAGCATCCGCATTACGGACACAACTCAAAAAGAACCATAAAAGATTTAGATTAAAACTATGTAACTTACAAAAATAACTTTCAAAGTTGTATCTCTCGTTCAAGTGGTTCCGTAGTTTTAAAGATCATTTTTATAAAATTCATATTAATACTCTTTATATCTATACATTCATTTACCTTTTTCAATACAAAACAGAAGGACAAAGGATTGAATAATGAATTCCTTCTATCTGAAATCCGCGTCACATCAACCAAATTTATACATTATAAAACAAAGTTCCCTTTTTTGTCTGTCTGTATGTGATCGATTTTCTCAAAATCTACTGAACGGATCTTAATGAAATTGGGTACGAAGACAGATTAAGACCCTGGAAAGGTTATAGGCTACTTTTATCCCGGGAAATATATACCCAGACTTTTAACCCGTAAAAGTTCTTCACGCGGGCGAAAATTTCAGATGGCCATTTAATGTGTTAAATAGGAACAATTTTAATAAGGTCAGGTAACCTACATTTATTTGTATTTCATTACACACGACAATATGCCAGTCTTCAAGAGTCAGTAGAATTTATCGACTGCTAACTGTGGTTGATGAACTTTTGAAAATTATAAGACCTACCTTAAAACAAGCTAATATGAAAAAATTGTTCTTTACAGAATATAATAAAGTGTATTGAATATTGATATATGGAAAATAAATACATAGGTAGTAAATTGTTTGCATGATTCATGTTATGATATCAACCGATGAGATATGTTCTGACTTTGACAGTATCATGACACACGCTGCTTAGTATGGCTATGTACTACATCATATGTATACAGGACAGCATGTATATGTATACAGTCACATACCCAAGTGCCGTATAAGATTTGGAGTTTTGAATTAGTTCAGGTACTTTTATTGCTGACTGTACCTACTTACGTATTTTATTCAATATATTAATATTCATAGATATATACTTAAGTCATATAAAATAATAAACAGATTTATATATTTTTATCGCTGGCTTACTATTACAAGATTCTGTGTGAATATTTTTTTCGTTGCTAAAATAAGATTGAACATTTTAATGTTAGTAAAGATTAGGAAAAACAATAATTCGTGGTTCCCTTAATTTATCTTTCGGGATTAATGGAAGTTATCACTGCAATACAATTTGCACATCAAATATGAGACAGAACCTTGCAATAGTGAGCCACAGTTATGTTGACGTGCTTTTTATCTTTTACATTTATATCTGGCTTTTTAAAATTCAAACAGGCGTGGAGAGGTATATCGTTTTTAATAAATTATACAATTTGCATTGAATTTCTAGTGCCATCATTACGAATTATATCCAGGACAACTTAAAATGTAACTGTTATGAAACATTAATAATATGAGACAGATATGCAACTGTTATAGATATATTTAAATTAAACTATTTTACTGATTTTATCGGCGGGTTCCTACCCGTGACCATGAAGTCTGCAAAGTCTTCGAAACGTCAGGAGAAAAGTAAAGTATTAAAACCGCGATAAAATCCGAAAAATAGTTTAATTTAAATGTCTAACATTCGCGTAAACATAAGAAAAATAGTTTAATTTAAATGTCTAACATTCGCGTAAACATAACAAATCATTATGTTATGGATATAGATGGATTTCAAGTTCTAATTGTTGTTCACTGATCCCTAAAACAATACGGTTGTAAAACATAATGTAAAAATAATTGGTATTGCGTGAACGTAATAAACTTTTATTTTCCGACAGCATTAATAGACTATGTTGATAAACTTTGACTTTTGACGAAATGTTAGAACTCTGGTTTGTTAATGATCTTTCTTTGAAGTCTAGTAACGTTTAAGCGAAACCATTACGTCTTAAGTGTTCTATAATAGTGTGATTAATTTTAGATCCATTTTCATTTGTTACGAGTTTAGAAATAAAATTACTTTTCGATTTTATTTATTTGCACTTCACATACAGAACATGTATATCGGCGGACTTAATGCCAAAGGCATTCTCTCCCAGTCAACCTAAGGGTGGTGCAGAGATAAATAAGGTAAGTGCATCAAGGATATTAATTAATAATACATAAACATACATAAAAGTAACTATAATGTATAACTATATTAAATACAAACAGAATATAAGAAACATTATAAATACATAAAATACAGATTATAAATACATAAATATATATTATGTACACATATATACATACTAATAATAGTAAATTTAGAATTAACGTGATAACTCTTCTGCTTCTTTTAACAAAAGCTGCCGCACTCTCCTTTTGAAGTGGAGGTTCTAATTTCGAGGGGGAGTGAATTCCATAGAAAAATAGTTTGGATTGGATTTTATCGCGGTTTAATTTTCTTCCGACTTTTAGAAGACTGCAGCCTTAGTCACGAGGAGGACTCAAGTATTGGTCGTCAAAAATGTCAGTTACAAAATCTATCTATATTTTACAATTATATAAAAAAACGCAATAATCCGAAAACTAGTTTTATTACAATGTTTAACATTCGCGTAAACATAAGAATCATGTTGCAAAATTATTGATCTATTGAGCTATTGAGGCGGTTAATAGAATTTGTGAATTGACTATGAGCTAGTGACAAAAGATTTCAATACTATCGGTGGTAAATAATATAATTTAAATGATGAAAGATTGCAATGAAAAGTTCGAGAGATTGTTTGCATGTAGACAATGCTGGTAGCTAACATAGATAATTATCTATCTAGTGAAATTTCACTACAACAACTATTTTTACTTATAAAATAACTTTAGGACTAGACACAATTATTTTGGATTAGATAAACTTCTATAGAAATAAAATCTAGAACCCTAATCTAGTAGCCCTACATCAGTCGACCTTGCTGGTAGCTGAGATAGATGATTATCTATCTAGTGAAATTTCACTACAACTCATAAAATAACTTAAGAATTAGGCACAGATATTTTGGATTAGATAAACTGCTATAGAAAAAGAATCCATAACCAAATATAAAATTGGCCCACATCAGTGGCGAATGGTCCATATAACTTGATTCCTGTCGGCTTCCCTTTGTATAGAATTTCTGTAGAATCTAAGCATCATCACAACGATTAGCAAACCACGTTCATGCGTATTAGTACCTATATTGTCGTGTACCCTTTTGGAAAATTTCACCTTTCGCCCCTGCTCCACAAACGCGTAGGATTTGTTCAGATTTTTTTTTGCAAGTAAGTACTTATATTGTTAATATAATATTTTTTTCAATCTAACGTCTTTTGTCCCTCGTTTCCAAGCTTTGAATCTCATTAACTCTTCTCTCTTCTCATACTAACGTTCCTTTCCCATACATACCAAATCATTAAAATAATTCTAAAACCAGCAGTAATTCTTTATAAGACGCAATATATTTTAAATGATTTATTCATTTATTAAATAAATAACAAGGGTCGTATACATAATATTTCAATAATATTAGTATTTAAACAACCATTCATAGTCCAATATTTCGGATGCTATGGCAAGTAACGGACCATAATGATGCATTTCACATTATCCGCACAATAGAATGCGCCCACGCACGCTGGCGTAGCGCCAGTGCCACAAAGTATTCACGTACTGTTTAAAAACAAAATCTATTGGCACGACTACCGTTTACCTAACTGTCGATAGAATAAATAATGGAACTATGCGGTTTGAATATCCGGAATGTAGGATTTAAGACCAAAGTACATTATGCATGTATATACTAACATCAAATAAATTAATGAACGGCGAAAAGTTCAGAATAAATTTATGAAATGGAAATTTTACCGTAGACTAAAGAAACTGTAACTTAATACAGTATTGCAGAACGGTGTTTAATATACAAAACATTTCCACTTATTATATCGACTACGTGTTTTCATTAAAATAACACAATACCCCCACTGTCGAAATCTCGGTGGTCAGTCTATTTATTTCTAAAGCCTTTACGCTAATTCCTTTCTACACCCAAACGCAAGGAATTTGAATACAATTTAAATCCTGAAATTGTCTCATTTCTCTTATTCGCATAATAATTTCCGCCATTTATTGAAATTGATCGGATTCGACCGCATAGGGAAGTGCTTGGTTTTACCGATTAGGCCTTTATAACATGCATTTTATGGGTATGTTTCACTTAGTACTGAGTATTCGCTCCACTTTATTTATATGGGTAATAAATATTACTTTATACCATCATTATGTTTATGGCACTGTATGAGACTAAATCGGTAAATGTATAGTAATCAACATAAAAATATTAACGGTTTAAAATAAATTAAATCATTGATATAAAACCAAGTTTCAATTTGCTTGCACTTACAAAATCCAATAAATAGTATGAAATATGCAAACAATACAAATTTATATCCTTTAATTCACGACCAGCAATGCATAACTTGTAAAAAATATATACAAAAAGAAACAACATGTAACTTTCGAACATGTTTTCTTGAAGTCTAGCTGTACTGTGATAAATATTTTGTGAAAAAGAAACCAATTTTTCGATATCCTGTCCATTCTTGCATAAAAAGGAATTAGATGACACAAATACCAAGCATTAATGTATAAATATAAGACAATCAGTGTACTTATGACACATAAAGGTAATCTCCAGGTACAACAACGCAATAATCCAATAACATAAGTAGAACTTGTGGTAAGTGGGATTTCTTGCTACCGCATTATGTAGGCCGACTTCTAACAATACTAATTAATGATGTTATTCTGCTGTATATAAAAAAAATTAAACACAACACATTCACAAAGCCCTCCCAAACCTCTCCACTTAGAATCATTTGTTCGAATTACTAAAACTTGTACCTAAATTTATCGTATAAATACCTTTTGTTTAATAATAAAAGATAGAGAGACGCAAAACGCAAAATACTTCCTTTTTACACCAGTAAATCATCCAATAAAGCATTATGTCACACCATTAGCGTCGCAAAACAAGTGCTAAAGTGGACTATCTAGACTGGAGTAATAATGAAATAAACTGTGGACGGCACAATCGGAATAAATCTGCAAACGTGCGCGCGTTACCGGTAAGCCTAGAAATGCTGTGGTCGAGAATCAAGCGGGAAAGTCACCGATCCCTATTCTGAAATATTCGACTTACATTTTCGATATTAAATTCGAATTTTTTCAACGATAAATGCTCGCGTGACGGGACTGTCGCTGTTAAAACTGCTAGAACGGTGGATTACAAATTATTGTATGGAATTAATCTGCGCTCGTTATGTTATTTTACGAAACTTCAGTTGTTATACTAGATGCTGATCGATTACATAGTGTTTGTACTTTGCTATATAGAGACTCATGCGGAGTCTTGAATAAAAGAGTCCTATGTCTCAGTACAAAAGTCTAACCTTATAACTATAACTCAAGTGACTGACGGGCTTAAGCCAGTGACAGACTTAAGTAAACAAGGTAACTGCTCAGGGTCTCGCGCTTCGAGGAGCTTCGCGCTTGCAAAGGGAAAAAATATAAAAACATTACCCTCCTTCGGCGATCGGGTTAGAAGCCCTCGCAAAGATTTTCCACTCAGAGCCTCATATTAGTTAAGGTTGACTTACTAAAGCTATTATAGTTCTAACTCTAACCGACTCGACTATCTCGGATTTTATGTTATCTTTGCTTTTTTGTCTTTCTAGTTTGTCGACAAACTTTACTTACAGATGTTTTTCTTAATAAAGTTTTGACATTGATTATGTATCGCAATTTTGTTATCTATGAAAGTAATTAAAGACAACAGCGATAAATATAAAAAACAACGGCATCCCAATCAGTAGACAACAATTATATAATGCACTTTTTAATGATAATAGTGTGATATCATAGATTTATAATCGTGTAGACAATTCATATTTTGTTTAATTTTTGATAACATTATTTAATGAGTGGTGGTATTTTTACGTGGGGTAAATCTTATTAGATTACCCTTTAGTACTTACACATACATATGGGGTAAGCCTAAGATGTTTTATTACATAGATACGTTGTCCGAGCTCAATACTGGCAAGACGAGTCACGAATGTAAGGTAATTGCCCGACTTAACAGCCAATGAGCGTGCGGCACTAACGTTGTTACGTAACTGTCGATGCATATATACATCCTTTTCTAACGAATGTGTGCTGCACCTTTTTATTCCTTCTTCAAGCCAATTTGTAATTATATGTACAGGTACGTGAATATAGCAAATATTGCGCCGTTTTTATGTGCCATTTTGTTAGTGTATGACGTGTCTATTTGTAAAACGTCATTGGGGTAAGCATCATATTTACTGATTCTCTTATTGCTTAAAATTATGGTTTTCCAAGCAGATGCCTGCGCTCAAATCGCCGTCGCCAATAGACATAGAAAATATTAAAAAACACAGAAGCTTTACAATATATTAGTTTATTTAAACATAATATCAAACTATGTATATTATAAACAAGCGACAACCTTCTCACTTTAATAACACATTATATACAACCTCTTTCCTATTTCCTGAATCACTAACCGTGACATTCAGAATAGGCCGCCGCATTAGCAATGATGTAAGGTTTCCGAGCTGCCGTAAAAAACTATAGAAACTACGGGAAAACGAGGATACTGTTCCACTTGCGTTACAACACTACTGTGAAGAATATTGTAAACGATGCATTTTAGACACGGGATACGTGTGTGATTTTTTTTTTCTTCGTCCTTAGAGGACAGGCTATAGTCTTACGACCATACTGCCTAGTCTTACGTATGACACGTGTGTGAATAAATATTGGTAATTTTTTTTTTATTTTATGGGCGATCGAGACGGATTTAAAAGTTTATGCAATGTTGAAAATAGACAAACGAACACGATAACTAGATTTTATGACTCAGTAAAAAAACTAAATAAAATTAATTTATGTAACGTAGATTAAACAGAAAATTAAAGAAATAAAATATTGTCACATCACTGAAGACATTAAAGTATAAAAGTGTTTACTTTGTATTAAGCCAACATACATAATATAACCGCTAGACAGCCAAGAGAGGGTAAAACATGCTCTATTCTCATAAAAACGCACTTAACCACACGACATACACTATTTGATACGTTAGCCTTTCTCACGTGATAAAATGCATGAAATATTTGCGAACAATAACATGGGAAAATTTTAATGACTTAATTACAATTCATTTACGCCGGGGAAATAGAAATTAAATTTATCAGTATCCAGCTAACAATTAAAAGTGTTTGGAAGTGAGAGATGACAGTGACGAATACACACGATAAGAAATAAACGACACAGCGTTGCAATAAATCCGGATGATGAGAAGAAAACCTCATTTCATTCTGTAATAGTTTCTAATAGTACAAACATTGAATGACGTTACTTACTGTGTGAAATTGACCGAGTTGTATCGCTTGTTTTAAAAATTCAAACATCGAATCTGTTCGCCAGATTAGACATAAACGTTTTTTTATAAAAATAAAATATAACTCCATCGCTTTCGTTTCTTTATCAAAATAGTAACTGGCCAGTATTATTATATAATTCAATTGCTTTTTTTATTATTTAAACGGACCATGGAAATTAAAGTGCTAAAGCTACATTTATTAAGCGTAATTTACAAGATCGTGCATGCAAGGTTGGGTCAAGTATTTAATAAAAAGAAAAAATATGGTGTGTTAGGTTATTATTATAATACCTTACGTACAGGAAGGTATACGAGTTTATGATAATGAAGGTATATCTTAAATCGCTACTGCTGTGTTATAATAATCTTGTCCGATGTTTTATCTTTATTGATGAGGTGTAAAATGTGTAATATCTAATGACTTTTTGATGAGTTAATCTATCAAATGTCTATAAAAGACCTAGAAAATAATCTGGAATTACTTTTTTCACACATAATATTACATTGATCAATACCCTTATACTTTTTTTCTTAATTAGTTCTTTATTCTTGTAAGTATATTTTTCGTGACCGTGACGAGTATATCTATAGTATAGCTAACGAGTCCAATCATACTAAACATAGTTTCCTATACATGGTGAATAATAACTAAATTGACCAAAATAAATTGAAAAAAGAGGTTCCAACTAACGCAATTGTGACAAAAAGCGCACCTTTCGGAGCCCCACTAATCCAAAAACATGACGAACGCCAAAGAGAAAGGATTTGTCAAAAGAAACACGCAGGAATCCGTTATAATGCCCATCTTATCGCATCGTATGACAGCTGTCATCAGATAAACGCAAGAACAATGCATCGCCAGAAACGCATATTTATCATGATAAAAAGATAATCTCGTGGATTGAAATGTGTTACGAGTGCTATAGAAAACTAGTAAATCGACACTTTGAAGAATTAGATAGGTACTTAGTTTTAAAGCAACCATCTTGTTTGGTTCATTCTAAGTCGGCCATTAAAATGAATAACACCTTTTCCGTGTTCCTCATATATACAAATAATACTCCGCACTAAACAATACTTTTATAATCTTATCGGATTTGCTGTCGCCGTGTCGTGACACAATATAATTTTCGCTCGTTTTATTCTATTTATATCGATGTTTTCATTTTGAACACTCATTTTATTACTCGAATAATAGATTAAAGAAACTGTTTCGTATCCCAAAGGAAAAAGAGTTATGAGACTACATTGAGCCATCGATATCTGTCGAATGACGAGATAAATGGGTGTCTTTCACAACATTAGCCATAAACGAAATATCAAGCATCTCGACTCATTAAATTTGATTAAAAGAACATAATGAACCTTACCACGGTACAATACCACGATTGCCTACAAATATAAACAATAATTCAATTGTAACTCCCTGTCTCGGTGGCGTAGTTGCAAATGCATACGCGGTAAGAGTACGACTACCGCGCTGAGTTTCTGAATTCGAATCCTGAGTTGGGCCAGAAACAATTGTCACTGGGTATTTCCATCTTAAAAATTACTTTTGCAGCTAAGAGTCGGGATATTGGCATTACATCCTCGTGCCTCGAAAAGCACGTAAAGCCTTTGATCCTGCACTTGATCGCTCACCAGTCAATTCGGAATACTGTCTCATTGGACTGTGAGAATAGCGAGTACATCTGTGTATAGCGAAATGTGCAGTATTATAGTAGATGGATTAAATAACACGGGAAAGTTTTCCGAAATTAGTAAGGCTAATGTGCAAGATAAATTGACGCAATATTGCATGTCAATGAGATGTCAAATAACATTTTATAACCTGTCACACTGCATCACGGCTATTGTCTATGGTAGTGATACAGGCGTTCTATGGTCAAACTTTACATCTACGTTGCACAGTGCTTAGCTGTCTGCCCCTATGTTTACTTAATGCCTTGATTATTTGTACCACGAAGTGACTTCATATTATACAGTTACATATATAATATCACGCGTTTATCCCCGGGATATAGGTATATGCGTAAGTAGTCTAATTACTATTACTCTCACTATTAATTAATTCAATGTTCGCTAATAATATTTCCATTCCATTTGCCTAAAAGATCTCGAACTTATTGTTTTATTATGCACAAAAACTCCCACTCGCTCCCAGGCGATTTGCATATTCTTTATTTAATTGTGAAGTAAACACATTTTATGTATTAATAATGGGTTTCGAACCCTAACATTCAGGCTTAGCAGTCCAACTATGGCGACGTGAAATAAACAGCAAAAAATCATAAAAACAATGGAAATTTTCAATCTTTATATAGATAATTCCATTTATCGGTAATAAACATAATCCTCAGCCGAGTTATAGCAGATAACCTGCCGACCACGTCTGGACAGTAAGCCGCTTGACGAACTAGCACACGTACGATAACCGTTGAAAGTTCTAGGAACAATGTGTACGGAGCTTAAACTGGGTGATTGGGACTTAGGGTTGCCACCCAAACGCATCAATATAACGCAAAATAAAAACATATTTAAGACTATGAAATTGTTTAACAGCCTTATTGTATAAAAAAACGAATGTATTTTTTTTAAATATTGACATTATTATATTTTGGTATTCGTTAAAAACATGTTGTTACATTATTTGGATTTCAGTATTGCGGGTAGAAGCAGACCCAATCTGAGGAAAAAAAAAAATATATATTTTCTATTTATTTACGTATTTTGTTTAGTCTAACGCCGCTTGTTTTAAAGAAAACGTATTGGAAGCATACAAATTATGATATAATGCACTCAGACAATACTTAGTTGTAACACTGTTTCCCAAGCAGTCGCAAGCACAACCGTTTACTGTTCAGTTAACAAAGCATTGTGGGCCATTGTGGCCGTTAATTACCACACCACTCCTTGTCATAGAAAGCAGTTTGAACTTACAGTTTGTCCATCTTATTTGTCAGTCTAGACGTCTGGGTTAATGTTTATGGTAAGCACTTAAAATACATAGTAACTGCACGGGTGTGTTATCTATATCTATACTATTATATAAAGCTGAAGAGTTTGTTTGTTTGTTTGTTTAAACGCGCTAATCTCAGGAACTACCGGTCCAAACTGAAAAATTCTTTTTGCGTTAGATAGCCCTTTGTTCGTGGAGTGCTATAGGCTATATATCATCACGCTATACCCAATAGGAGCGGGGCAGTAATGGCTAATCTCAGGAACTACCGGTCCAAACTGAAAAATTCTTTTTGCGTTGGATAGCCCTTTATTCGTGGAGTGCTATAGGCTATATATCATCACGCTATACCCAATAGGAGCGGGGCAGTAATGGTTAATCTCAGGAACTACCGGTCCAAACACAAAAAATCTTTTTGCGTTGGATAGCTCTTTGTTCGTGGAGAGCTATAGGCTATATATCATCACGCTATATTCAATAGGAGCGGAGCAGTAATGGCTAATCTCAGGAACTACCGATTCGAACTGAAAAAATATTTTTGTGTTGAATAGTCCTTTGTGGAGTGCTCAAAGTTATATATCATCACGCTATGACCAATAGGAGCGGAGCAGTAATGGCTAATCTCAGGAACTACCGGTTTCAACTGAAAAATTCGTTTTGTGTTGGATAGCCCTTTATTTGTGGACCGCTATAAGCTATATATCATCACGCTATGACCAATAGGAGCGGAGCAGTAATGGCTAATCTCAGGAACTACCGGTTTGAACTGAAAAAATCTTTTTGTGTTGGATAGCCCTTTGTTCCTGGAGTGCTATAGGCTATATATCATCATGCTATAACCAATAGGAGCGGAGCAGTAATGAAACATGTTGCAAAAACGGGGAAAATTATGAGTTTTGAGAGCTTCCGTTGCCTGTGCTGCGTAACCGGTTAAAGTTATGCAACAATGATGTATGACGGGATTGTTTCACTTAAAAAGTTCTAAATAATATAACAAAGTCCCCCGCTGCATCTGTCTGCCTTAACGTGTTAAACTCAAAAACTACCTAACGTATTAAGATGAAATTTGGTATGGAGACAGTTTGAGACCCTGGGAAGAACATAGGCTCCCGTGAAACTACTATTTTTATAACGGAAAACTTTAGCCTGAAAAACTTTATAACGCGGGCGGAGCCGCGAGCAAAAGCTAGTTATTTATAAAATAGATTTAATTTCAAAATAAGAACACAAAAAAAATATTACGAATAACCAGTACTGGAATAAAACCTTCTCCGTAAGTTACACATTCTTAATTCAAAAAGCTTCTGGTCAACCTCCAACATGCGAATTTATGGCTTCAAATGGAATGCACATTATTTGAAATATTTACATTAAACATCTCTCAATTAAAATTACGTAACTATACAGCTAAAATAAAATAAAAAAACAAAAGAAAGCGTACATCCGGTGTGAAATGAAAGGCAACAATAAATAAACGAACGTGGTTATTACACCAATGTAGTAGATAGACCTTAAACGAATTATGAGAGCAATTTACAATACTGCTATTATAAACCGCACGTAGGTACTAAGTTGTCAAAGTTTTACAAAAAAGAATAATATAAAAATATTTTTTTTGCACGAAGACGCAAACATCAAACCTAAAACATTTTGACAACAAATGAACAGATCCACTCAAGTTTATTCAAGTCAAGCGAAGTCCTAACTTTACTGACATAATCTTATGCTTTGTGTCAATAACTACAAAGACGGTCTCATATCAACCAGAACAATTTTGTGCTTTGTGTCAAAAACTACCAATTATGTTCTCATACTAACCAAATATCAAACAAACATTTGCGAGCCACACAAGGATTTATCTAGGTGTAGGAAGTGATTGCTTATTACACCATAAAGTCTGTAATTTTTTATTGAGATTTCGGCAAAGTGACTTGGTTAAGTGAAGTGCCTAGACAAGAGAAGGAAGTATCCCTTGACGTGTGGCACAATTATTGCGGCTATCAATAACTACCGCAAGATATTTCCCGTACACGATACTCCCCCGACTTCTTGTTTGATAGTTCATCCTATTGCGCCACAGAGTACAGACCGGTGGCAAAGGGTGAAATTTTTCAAAAAGTAACCCGAGGCAAAAGAAATGCCTTAGTCAACATACGGCCAATTCAATAGGAAACAAAAGCTAAGACAAACGTAAATAAACCTAAAAGGGAAGCCGGTAAGAATCAGATTGCATGGACGCTTCGCCACTGGTCATCAGTGACCATCATCACAGACCATCGACAACCACAACAGAAACTAACCTTGCAAAATTAAGGTTTATCCGCTGATTTACATTGCGTCACTTATTGTCATCGAGGAAGTAGTCGCTCGATTCAACTTTGTCCTCGGGTCATTTAGCTCGGACAATGGCCGGCCAGAAGCGATGTGATTTCATTGAACACAACGCAGGCGTAGTGTAACAAAAAGAAAAACTACAAGGCGAGAGTGAGAATTGTGAAGTTACTTGACATTGGTAAGGACGTGCTACCTCGATACTGAAATCTAGTAAACCACACACACACACACAGACACACACACACACACATACACTCAGGCCTTTTATCCCAGAAGGCGTAAATTTTTTTAAAATTAATTATTATCAAACAATGCTAATAAAGCTTAATAAAACATTTAATATGTTTTAAACCCATAAATGCAAATGCATTTATTCTCAACTACATATCAAGTATATATAACGTGACCAGACGTCCCGTTTTAAGCGGGACCGTCCCTTTTTTCGGTAATCTGTCCCGGTGTCCCCAGAAAAATCTCGGGGATACAAAATTGTCCCGTTTTTCGAAAGCGTGCTAAAATTTAAGAGCCGACCGGGCTGCTACAAGTAGTAAGCTGTGGTCAAGACTACAACGCCCACGAATCTTTTCTCTAGTGAATAAAATGTGTGTAATGATGCGATGAGTAATGAGTAAAAATTTTATCTTTGTAGTTGTTCGGGAAAACGAGATTTTCCGAATTTTCATCCGTGCAACGCTCGGCCGCCGAAGTACGAATTTTCTAAAAAGCGTGTGTTGTTTTTTTTTGGATTGAGAACCTATACTTAACGTAAATAAACCGATGTCCCGTTTTGAGACGAAAAATAAATGGTCACGTTAAGTATATACTATAATCGGTAAAATCTTACATATAATTGATATGAAGAGAATTAACCTCTCACGAGAGTAGAATTTTATATGGTCAAATAAAATAAATTATAATTTAGAAGTTTGAACGTCGGCCTAAGAGCTCAGATATTACAATATTTATTGGCCAGTAGGGCTTTAACTATTTGAATATTTTAACATACGCCCGCTAAAACCATAAGGTTATTGTGAAACTACCTGATCGTTAACTCTGACAAAATTATATTTCTGTGAGCTTAACTGGCTCAGCGGTCACTCTAAGTTTCATTTCGTCATGTCGATATGCTATATGCAATGATAAAAATTATTAACCGCCATTTTTAATAGTCGATCCCAATTTTTTTAACTTATCTCAAATATTGACCAATCCGAACAGAGATTTTTTGACAAGTTTACAAATGAGTTATTTTGATTGGTTCATTCTCGGAATCGGATTAAGATTGAGATTGGGATATTGCCACTGAGGCGGCAATCTTACAATGGCGTTCGGGTAATCTTTTCTTCCATATATGTTTTTTCCAAAATTTGTCTGCTAAGACTTCTTAGAGATAAAAAAAATATTAGATTATCTACGAGTTGTACTTATAAATGAGGCTTCATTGTTTTGAAATATATGTTACATAGAAAATAGAAATGGATGGGACAGGTTTTGAGCATATCCTCTCAATGACTATCTCTACATATAAGTATCCTCTATATGTAATAGTTGTGACTGCGTTTTAAATCGTTCTGATACACAAATTCAGATCTATAAAATCTATTATTGTTATCACTTTTTATGTATACGCGAATATTCGACATGAAATATTACTACTTTATAAATTTCCTCGCGATAATTTTTTTTAATTTTAACTCCCGAAGTTTCGAAGATGGTCACGGCGTTGACTCAGAACATAGTCCGTTAAGCAGTTTTATCTATTATTTTTCTCTGCAGTAAAACAACGGTATCTTAATTCGACATTTACATAATGCATAATGCGCTAATCAATCGTTTCTGTGTCGAATCAACAGTATTTTTACCGCATTTAGACTCTGTTCAAAATCCTAAGGTCTGGTGACCTCGGACTTCAGAGGTCAACTTGTGAAATGTTAATTTGAATGCTCTTTAATAAGACAAACTTCAGTTGTAATTAGTTTGACCTCTTCGTATTCTTTGTTTATTTAATGATATGTATTCGTTTTCACAAATATAGAACGATGTTACGATAGGTTATTAAGAAAGATAACTAGAAAAGACGAAACATTAGGTAGTTCTTGATATTCAGAATTTGGTTGATGCGACGCGAATTAAATATAGATGAATTTATTTCTCCAATACTTTGTCTTTCTGTATTATATTTTAAAGGGTAAATGACAACAATTTTATATTATATCTAATTAATTTTTTTTTGTTGGGGGCATCATGTTCGAAATTGAAACCATCAATAATAAATCGATTCATGGCCGTTTGACACATTATTGAAATGTAAGTATTTCTTGCAATATCGTCATTTGACGAGATGTTCTACTATAATATACGTGGTCCGTAATAACTATAATAAAGTAGACTTTTAAACTACATGTAAATTTTTATATGATATACTGTACCTACTTTATACCTTTGACTCTGTTTTAAGGAAAGCAACACTAGAGTTTCTTGCCCGTTCTTCTCTAGTGGAATCTGATTTTCAAACTGGTGATAGACTAAATACTTTATGAATCTAAATAATGTTTAACAAAATTTTACAAATTCAAATATTATTTAATTTTAAAGTATAATTTCACACATTACTTCACACACTATTTCACAATGCCAAGGAATCTTAATTTTTGAATGCATTATGTATTCGCATTATCTGTAATCAAATCAACAAATTACCTTCGAAAGTTTCTCGACTCAAAAAATGTGTTTCCCAAGCATGTTATATATACAAAAGAGAGTGTGGTATATGTGGTTAGTGAAATGGTAACCACACAATGGGCTTTGTTACAGCATTCACATAGGAAGCCGACTCCTG
The DNA here is from genome assembly GCF_014839805.1 of Manduca sexta. Lineage (NCBI taxonomy): Eukaryota > Metazoa > Arthropoda > Insecta > Lepidoptera > Sphingidae > Manduca > Manduca sexta. The sequence continues at coordinate 693,186 of NC_051142.1, read as the reverse complement.
ACTATTGTCTGGGCGCATTAAATCTACCACTTTGATTGCTGTACGCTACTATAAGTACTTTAGGGCCACTGGATAGTTAATTTAACATTTTATATCACTTTCTCTGCATTGTAGTTAAAACTTTGTATAATATACAGAACCAAGAAGTGAGAAAACTTTGATAGATTATTCCTAGCAAGGAGATAAAAGACGAGCGATTCGGCATCTAAAGTAAGTGTTTAATATTGCTCGTGAATTTGCTTAATTATTGAAGGGATTTGTTAGGCAGAAATCTTACCTACGGATTATCGTAGAAAAGGCAACAAAATAAATCGGTAAATTTTTTATGACACCACGATCTCACCGATCTGACTTTTTTGACAAAACTGATTATTATTACATAACTCTGATAATTATTATAAATATACATTTATAATCGACAACACTTTGTCAACATATTACTAATGATTTTCTTAAGTTACGCGAATGTTAAACATTTAAATTAAACTATTTTACGAATTTTATCGCGGTTTTATTGTTTTACTTTTCTCCCGACGTTTCGAAGACTTTGCAGCCTTCATGGTCACGGGGGGAACTAAGAAGGTCCATGAAGGCCATGAAGGCTGAAAGTCTTCGAAACGTCGGGAGAAAAGTAAAATATTAAAACCGCGATAAAATTCGTAAAATAGTTTAATTTAAACATATTACTAATTCAAAAGATGAAGATTTCAAAATGTATTTAAATAAAATCTACAATTTATTTCACAATTTCGAGTTTGTCGCTATTATTTGATAAAATGTTTATGCAAAATTATGCCCATATCTTCCTTATTTTGTTTCTCAAGAACACGCTATCTTTATCCCATTTTTAGATAAGATTATATAGACGTTCTGTATTAACGTATCATCCTATATTCATCACTTATATCTAGAAGGTTGTTTTCGAAACTCGTGATGCGAATATTTATGAAATACTTTATATGCTCTACATATTGCTCGAAATATGTGATGACGTCACCAGATATGCATCTAGTTAACTGCATAGAGAATATAACTGCCTTTTTAAAGTTGACTGCGAAGCCAAACCGCTATATACCGAGTGTGATCAAAGTAGACCTAAAAATATACAATTTAAAAGAAAACCTTTATATTTCCTATTTAGGTACAATTCAGGGTAAATATTATCTGTAGAATTAAAAATATACAATTTAAAAGAGAACCTTTATATTTCCTATTAGGTACAATTCGGGGTAAATATTATCTGAATAAAATAAGTACACAAATAAATCAAAAATTATAGTCAAATACACAATGGTATTTATTTGCACGAGAAACACCTACGTGCGCTAAATAATTAGAGTCCGTTACGAAAGTCCTTGATTCCAAGTTTAAATATTATGTGCATTATACCACATGAATACGACTCAAATTTAATATAATCATTACTGGCATGCACCAAAATATTCCTTTTTCGAATTTCGCTTCTGACATTTCAGAAATTTCATTTTGCATAAATATTCGTATTTAATACGGTAAGCAAATGTATTTTATTAAGCAATATATCGTGTTCTGGGAAGGTACCTTCACCTGAAGTGTAAACCACGTGCGCGTTCTACCGAGAAACCATTTATTAAGCGTTTTGCACATGGCGTCGATTTTAATTGGAATGTACCGATAACAATCTTTTTAAGTATTATTTAAGTTTCTTTATGCAACGGAAAGACAAGCAAATCTCTTTCTGATGGCGCTGTGCCTGTTAATGAAATGCCATTAATGCCATTGCATTCTTGTCACCCCAAGACATTCGATATTATTGTCATAATGTCCAGCAATTACATTACATAAGGTATTTAATAAACGTTACAAGGAGTTTTTCGTTTACTTATTTTAATTACTTTCTTCCATTTGCCCTTTCTAAATAGCAGAGCAACAATTCCGACTACATATTCAAGCATACGATAGAAACGATTTCGCTATGTTCGTAGCCACTCCTACACAGTTTATATGCTTATAAAACCCAGAAAAAAGTGTACCTACCTCTTTGCTTTAAAAAAAAAAACATTTTGTATGTAAATAATGCTACTAAACTGTAGTGTTTGCAGCAACAATAGAAATCGTTTCCTCACTGGTCAATGACTTTAGTAAAGCTGTAGAAAATCGAGATATTTAAAATTAAATAATAAAATTGCAGCTACTTTTGTAACGGAATTGCAAAAATGCAAACCATTCAACATCAAATTCAATTTGATGTAACAAATTGTGACCAAATTCAAGTATATTTAAGATTACGATTTTACTGCTTTTTATTTTATTGATTCAATTTTTATTTTTTTCGGTTAGTTCTTTATTAGCTTATTCTTTATTAGTTCTTTATTATTACTATCGGACTTCGGTATAGTACGCCTTTTATTATATAACTGAACAACAAAGAAATGAATTAAGTATTATGTATTTTTTATTTTTATAAATGTTTTAGGAAATAAACTTCTTTAGTAGTACATTATGCCGATGCAGTCCGCTTTTTACAGGTCGGTTTAGAAATCTACGGGAGAGGTCTATGTTCCGCAGTGGACTTCATATGGTTGATGATGATAATTAATAATTAATAAATATTTTTCGACTTACTTACTGTTCTACCCTCATCCAGAAGGTGGGCAGCGATAAAACATTCTACGTTCAGCAATAATGATACCTGTAATACAGCAGGGATAAAGACTAAAATTATGCAAATATGAACCTTAATCACAACAATTACCACGGCATTTTACAAAACAAAAGAATTACCTGATACCCGACCTACTATAACTCGATGTAAATAGCCCACACCAATTCTGGCACTAGAGTGATGACGTAACGTATCAAGCATGCATTATGCATTATGACACAGCCCTTACAATGTAACCTAAGCCGCTGTATCGAATGGCTGATGCATCGGGATCAATGCACCCGATCGGACGTGACAACGGGACACCTATTGTCTTCGCTCGGCTTTGCTTTGATATCGCGATAGCTTTGACACGTGTCTTCGATAAAGAACACCCAAGAAGCGTCAACTCTGTTTAAGGTATATAGCATCATGTTTAACCTATTCAGGAATAAGCAGACCTGTATAAAAAATCTGCAACTATAATCGCTGCCTGATTCGGGTAAACTCGAGATGTAAGGACGGTAGTCAAAACGCATTTGTATAATTACGCCACCGAAACATCTTGAACCAATTGCTGAAGACGTAGAAAAGATTTCAGATACCTATTCATTCTTAAAACACATTAAGACCTCATAGGGTTACATTCAAGCAGCCAATCGGGAAAATTCAACCAAATTCTTTCCGCAACATATTTTAAAATGTGTTGCATCCAGCGCGCTGTGGAGAGAGATAAGTAAATGATGAAGACTATATACCAACAATTGGGACCGACATTTTTACACTCTTGGTGCATGAAATCTACATACGTTTCGACATCGGAAGATATTATCTTATCTCTATGAGCGGATGCATTATATTTTTAGAGGTAAATATTACACAAATGTGAGGCGGTAGTGTAACTAGAGATTTAATCTTATTAGATAATTTCGTGTTGTAACATTTTTAAACTACACTTAATACATGAACGTGTATTTTCGGAGATATGACGATAGGTCTGCCCTCTGTTCTTCATGGGACGGAACAGACATAGCGAAAAATGGTTATCTGGTTACAACTCTACCTTCCCTTTCGAAGGTAGAGGCGTGATGTGTGTTTGTTTTTTCAGGGGTTGGTTTTGTGGCGTTTTATCCTCCCAAATAACCTATAAAAATCTCACTTTACACAAACCCTACTATCTATAGGATACCACACTCACAAGGCAGTACGGCCGCGTTCCAGCTGCGCACGCGCATAGCTAATCGCTGATTGATAGATCAAAGGAGCAGGCTCGATTATGGTCGTTTGAAATAGGCCGACGTGGCGGCATGCTGCCTCTCATTACCAGATTGTGGAACGACACTTTACCGCTCGCGAGGAATTTATTCAATACGTTTGACGGATAGCATATCATCACGCTTGTCAGTTATGAAGTAAGTAGAGTAATAGATATATATCTCATAAAGATTTTCTTGTCTATTCTTTTAAATATTAATAAGGCTCTATATATTTATATTATAATAGACGATAACTCACGTTCACAAAATGTAATAACCTGGAAAGATAGTTTTTATCAATCAAAGGGGACTCCACAAAGTACTTAAACTACAGCGTCAGTCGTTAAATGATTTTATTTAAAATAGAAAACAAACAGACTAGCAAGTACGTCAATTTTATCCATGAACCATGAATTTTATCCATGCCAGCGGAAACTTATGAGTCTTATCAATCTGTAAATATGTAGAATACGTAACAACAAAGTTGCTAATTCGCATATTTTTTCCGTGGACAGTAGAGTATATATTAGTATTTCTTTTATATATTATTGTTTCTTCATACTTGCCGGACTTTACCACTCGATGTCATAAAATGCGTGTCATTGCTGATCCTGGCTTACAGGAGTTGTAGTGGTGGGTGTGAGGGCGAGGAAGTCTCTAGTGTTTCCTTGGATAATGTCTGTGTTCAGCAGTGGACTTCAAAGGCTGAAGAAGAATAAGAAGAAATAGATTAAACTGTGCATTGTGGCTCATTTCGAAAGACCAAATAAGACACTCTCCTTGGAGCACGTCTACAGGTAATACGTGAGGTCAATATCTCATATTATAATCTACTCTATGATAAGACATATATCTATACCTTATGGCCTCAAGTAGTCACTTTCCTTGCTGTTAAAAATGATTAAGTGCAACGTGAATCTTCGCTCCCATTAAAACATCACGGCGCAGTCATAAAGAGTTGAGCGTGAGTGAGAAATGTCTTCGCTCACGATCGCGTGCACATCACACGACCGCAAAAACTAGTTCCACAAAGATTTTTCAATACATTATTGCAGTGATAGTTGAATTCATTGTTTCGGTTTTTAATTGTTTTCGACCAATTCAGAAGTGTTTATCTTCTTATTATGGATTCTAACATATTTATTAAAGGCTTGCTGTATAAATTTGTGTGCAACATAATTGGGCCAGCTCGTCATTGGTGGGAACTGCTGTTTTACAAACAATCAACGTCAAATGAAAGAGTGTTGTTGCATTTTGTATACTGAAAAAAGTCCATAAACTATTGCAGCTAACTAGATTAAACCTAGGGTTTAAAAATTAAAATTTAATAGGATGTTGACCCTAGGGTCAACATCCTATTAAATTTAATTTTAGTTTAATCATGCAGTCACTATTATCCACCTGTTATTGGTCATTCATAGGCCACACGTTTTGAAGATTTTACCACATTTAAATTCCACAATCCAAGAGGAAAGGTATTTACATTTCCTTTGAAATATTCAAACAATGGCAGAGGCTAATCAGACCGCCTCGAAAGTTTTCTTCATTGTTTCAATTAATCCGCGATTATTGTTGCTCTCGATACGATTGTTATGCCGGTTTCAACACGATGTGGTCTAATTGCTTTTGTAATAGGAACCCTCTACTTTAGTTTTGTGCCTAAGTTTAGCTTCATGCCTCTAACGAATCTTCGAAGATCAACATCAATGCAAACTATTTTGACAAATAGAAAAGTTTGAATTGCTTAATCCATTATTCCATTTTCAAATCAAATTTAAATTCTAGATCTATCCGATTAAATATACCAATTACAATCATTGGTTTTAAATGCAAGCATCAAGGTCGATATCGATTTATTATGGGGAGTCCACCTATATCAATTTAACTTTGATATACGATCCGACATTTAGGGATCAGCGTGATTTATGAGGCATTTTTCTTTAATATTTACGTTTCTTTAGTTTGACCGGTATCTTTCATAAATGTATTTTTTCTTTTATTTCAACAACCTTCACTTCCTCTCTTATAAATGTACATGCAATACACCTTATTTAATATTTTTCAATTTAACAGTATAAGCCTTTAAGTACTACTTGGTAATTTACTGACGAAGATTTGTAATTAGCATAGGACTATATCTTGTGTTTAACCTCTATTGATATAATTTGTCTGTAAAATTTCCTAAAATAAATTTAACATAGATATTCACTTGTCATATCTAAGTATTCCGAGGTTTTATTTCATCATTTTCCTGCAATTCACAATTCCCATAACTATATTTAAGCGTCAAATAGTCGGATCATAGTCATCGGTCGTGCAATACCGCCCGCGGCGATGTCAGACCAGACGACTTCTGCTCTAACCAATTTGTTTCGTATCAAAACGTAACTTCTGTTACGACACAATAAAATTCTAACTAATTTATGGAACGAAATTCTATAAATACTGTCTTCCGCGTTTATAAACCTCTTTTGAACCTAAAATTAAATGTGTTTGAGATTGTAAACATAAATAAATTTCGGTTATAAAGTTGTGATATGTAGGTCGTCGCAGGAAATAGTAGACTTTGTGGTGCGCTTTGTTGTGAAAGAAAATTTAGGGACGATGCCAATTATAATTAATTTTATTATTGTACCTTTCAATGAGGCAGCCTATGATGAGATGTATTAATAGTACAGAAGCATTATCGCCATCAACATCAGTCACTAGTTTCATTAAATTCGTAAATTTAAATTCTAAATAACGAATAACCACGTTTAGTTTTCCTTAATCTTAGTAGCAAGCATAATGAAATAAAGACAATATGTACTCGGCAATTGGATTAAGGAGAACTATAGCTATGATGTATATTGTAGTCGTTCGAATATGTTTGAATTTAACAAAACTTTTTACTTATTCCCCGCGACCCCCCACATAACTTAAAAAACCTATATTCGTATCACACGCACACACACATCATCACGCATTTATCTCCGAAGGGGGTATGCAAAACACAACCACGGCACAAACTTTACGCCAAGTGTGTTCCGTCTCATGATATGATATATTGTATATCGCAAATCGCAATATCGGACACAAATTTTAGATTCCGGGCTGATGTTAACTAGAAAACTCAAATGTCACTTTTTCTCGGCCGGGATTCGAACCCAGGACCTCAGAACGCTGCCCTACCGCGCATGCAGTACAACTATGCCACCAAGGCAGTCACCATATTCGTATCAGCACAATAAATCCACGCTTTCTGCCCTAGCAATAAATTCGAACTCTATTGTTATTCCCTTAACGCTTTCATTCCACGCTGAAGATATGGAATGCGTATCTGATGGAATAAGTGGCGATTCCAATATGACGATATGTGTATATTACCTTCTGTTCTTATCTGTCATATGAATTATATTGAAGGAAGGATAGAGAGGGAAGGTCCAGGTAAGGTGGGTTGCCTTGTAGCAATTGAGGCTAATCGATGTTGTATCCGCGTCCGTAGTATTTGCCATAACGTGTTCCACAAAATCATTACTCGATACTTGAAATGCGTATGCTTGCAAAACCTGCGGTCAGTAATTAGAACGAGGTCTATTTACAATAATTGTGAGAATGGAGATGCGACGGAGTAGAGGTATTCTAAAGATGATGAGTTGCTGTATTTAGTTCCTGACCAAGTCCATGATAAAACGTTATACCTATCGCCGTCAGTGAACACATTTAATCTTATCTTACTTATGTATATTATAAATGTGAACGTTTGAATATATTTGGATGTTTCTATGTATGTAAGTAAATGCAGAAACAACTAAATGGATCTATATGAAATTTGGCACACGGCTATCCGTGTGCCAGAATTTATGTGACATGTATAGACATGTCCTGGATTAACATTTTATCTCGGCACTTTTTATCTCGGTAATTTGCATCCATGGAATATACAGGAATTTTTATAATGATTTCTTATATTTACGCGAATGTTAGACATTGAAATTAAACTCCATTTCGGATTCTCTTTTTGTTTCTCCCGACGCCGATTGCAGTTTTCTTTGGGTACTGGTCCCGCAAAGTCAAAGTTACAATATCTACCTTACATTTTACAATTTTTTGCCTCTTGTTATAATCTTATTCATGGCACAGTTGGGTTCCGATAATGTAGAACTTGATCCCAGGTTGCAAGCTTCCAACCATCTTCCCTATTGAAATTAGGATGTTTTTTAATTTCAATAGCCTCGCGAATCATCCCATTGAAATTAAAAAACATCCTAATTTCAATAGGGAAGATGGTTGAAGCTTGCTCGCCTGGGATCCAGTTCTACATTTAATTAAATCGGAACCCAAAAGACCGGCTGCCAGACTTCAAGACACTGTGAGCTCATTCTGCGTAGATCGGACCACCAACAGCTAAAAATTTAAAAAAGTTGTATAATTGTAAAATGTAGGTAGATATTGTAACTTGACTTTGCGGATGAACAACACCTCAGTCCCCGGACCATGAAGGCTGCAAAGTCTTCGAAACGTCGGGAGAAAAATAAAAAACAAAAAACCGCGATAGAATCCGAAAAATTAGTTTAATTTCAAGGAATTTTTTAAATAAATGGCGCTCCGCGCCCTTTAGGAATTTTAGTATTGGGAAAATTATTTAACGCGAACAAAGGCGCAAGAAACACATAGTGTACTCGTCTTATATACTGGAGTCACATGAACATCTAAAATTAATTACCTATTGCATTACTTGTGACTTAAGCGTCAGTGAAGTTCATGGCTTAGGTACTGCAATATTTTAGCAAAAATATCTTTTGAATTTTGCCGTTTGATTTGGCATTTGACTTTAATTCATGGCAGAATTTTCAAATCATATGTATTCCGACAATAAGCATTAACCTTACTGTAGCCCGAGCATTAGACAACATTAATATCATTACTATAATCTCTTAAATTATCCAAGATAGATCGTAATGTTCAGTAGAAAGTGTGCTAAAAAATAAAAGTGTCGTTAATGCTCAAATATAGTACGTAGTTAATGTGGACATAAATAGCCAATGTCTATCTCGCGGCGGATGCATATCGCCGAGGTTTACTAGAAACAGACATACTGTCGCATGAATCACCTTTCGCAGTCCAGTACGATTAAGAAAATTGGTAGATATAAATGTAGTAAGTTAGTTTCTTTGCGTATTGTTTTAATAGAGCTTTTCTTACTTATTACTTAAAATTGCAGTAAACTTGAGATTGTAAAAATCCAGGAAATTAAAAAATAAAGAAGCATGGGGTAATTAGATTAGAAAAAGGAA